>NW_024080635.1:3583777-3649017 GCF_003009895.1 Hyaena hyaena | reverse complement strand
TGGGGTGGCCAGGAAAGGCTGGCCCTGAGGCAGAAGCCCTGAGTCAGGCCCCAGCCTCCAGATACAGGTCTCCTGGGCCCGGGCGGGGTCTGGGTTCACCCTCAGGAGAGCAGACTCGGGGATGAGGTCCATACAGGCCCTGGTCAGTCGGGAAAGGAACTTGTGGGCTGCGAGCACCAGACCTTGTCCCCTGTGTCCCGATGGGAGAAGCGCCGCGGGAGGAGGGGGAGCGGAGCCCCCCTTGCTCAGGTCTCAGGGTCGCAAGTAGATGGACACAGGGGCAGGGGTGGGGCTGAGGGACCAGGGGGAGGGTGTGGGGACCTCTGGGCCAGAGATGGGCTGGGCGGTGGGGTGGGGGGCGGAATCCGGAGGTTTGAAGACTTAAAAATGGGCAGCAGTTGGTGGTCCCTGGGGTGCGGGGGGGGGCAGAGATGCCCCCCTTGTCTCTGGCTTGGGTGGGCGAATGCCGCAGGGGACCTTGGGGATGGGAACGGCGGGGAGGAGCAGGTCTGACGAAGCTCAAGGGCAGGGGCGGGTTCCCCAGATGGCAGGGCTGAGCCCTGGGCATGAAGGGGCAGGAGACGGGCCGCCTGTCCAGCTCGGCATTGGACGTCCAGCACTTGGGACTTGCCGGGCACATCAGGGACCCTCGATGAGCATCCTGGCTCGGGGTCTGGCAGGAGATAGAGCCCTGGGGCAGTCAGCGCATGCACGGAGCTGTGCCCAAGGGCGCTGTGAGCTCACGCAGGGTGAGGGGGAAGGTGGGGGGCGAGGGGGAGAATGAGGGCTCTGAATTAGCCTCCGGCTTCCGTAACAAAGTATCACAGCTCGATAAACAACAGACGTTTACCTCCCGAAGCACAGCTCTGGAGGCTGGGTGAGTGGAGAGCAGGGTCCTGCGAGGTCGGTTCGGTGAGGTCCTGCTGTGGGTTACAGATGCCACCTTCGCACTGTGTCCTCAAGGAGGAAGGAGAGTGAGGTAGCTCTCTTCCTCCTCGGGAGGGGCATGAATCCCATCTCCCTGGCGGCTGATCACCTCCCTTCTAATACCGGTCCCCTGGAGGTTAGGGCTTCAACTTACACACTTGGGGCTTGGGAACCCAGTCCATGGCAGGCATCTATGTGACAGAGCCAGGAGGAAAGGGAGGTGAGAGGTGGCTGGAGAGGTGGGAGGAAGTTCAGGAGGCTGAGGGCGGCAGGGCTGGGTCAAGGTCGGCCCGGGGGGGGGAAGACCTCCCCGAGGAGGTGAGGAGGCACAGGGTTGCTGCGATGATGTAATTCACAAAGCGCCCTGGAAGCACTGAGCTGAAGGAAGTCGGGAGCTGGAGGAAGCCTCCTGAGCTATGCTGTCCTCTGCCTTGGGGTGGACTCGGGGGTCAGGTGTTGAGGCCGGAAACGCAGGGCTCAGTGCTCGAACCAAGAGACCTAGTGTGTCTGGGGCAGAGGAGAAGAAGAGGCCGGATTTGGGCACAGGAGACTGAGGGAAGCGGCACAGAGGGCAGGTTTGGAGGGCAGAGGGACCTACTGGGATGGAGGCGACAGTCCAGGGCGGGGATAGGCAGTGCCGCTGGTCAGAGAGCGAATCTGGGGTTGCCCAGCCCTAGATCCCCAAGGAGCCTCAGATGAGAAGAGTGTAAGAAATCACGCTGGCTTCAAGCCCTAGAATTTGATGAGGTCCTTTCATCTGAGGATAATTGAATCACAGATTCTTGGAGACTTGGGTTTTTAAAATCACAGATATTTTAAATCTCAAATTGCTTGAAGGTCAAAATCTTGGTCACCTCCCCCACCTGGTAATGACAGCATGTACTCTGCACTCAGTGCCGCACACACATTCTGTCCTTTCGTCTCCATGACTACCCCGGTGGTGCCAACTATTACTTTGCCTGATTTTCCAGATGAAGAAACCGAGGCTCCGTGAGTGTGAGTCGCTGCTGAAGGTTGGACACCTTGTTATCAATGCAGTCGGGACCCGGCCCGGAGCTCTCGGCCTCTGAATCCCGAGCTCTCGGCCTCTTAGCTAGTTTGAATCCTCTAAGGCTTCTCTGCTGAGTGCTCATTCATCTTCTGTGCATACCTCCAGAGCCAGGGAGTTCATTACCATTCCCCAGGGCCATCCACGTATCCCAACCGTGGACACATCTCTCCTTCACGGGGCGTCCACCTGTTGTCCCCCCATCTGCCCTGGGAGACCCCACAAGTAGACAAACCTCCACCCGGGGCTCCTGGGGATGGGCGGCTCCCCAAGGTGGGGCCGCAATTGCACAGGAGGGGAAAGTGTCAGGGAGAAAAAAGCCCCAGCGGCAGCCCCTCCCTGGTGAGAGAGGGGGGTTCACCCGAGGGAGGAAGTCAGCGGAGAGAGTGGGAGCAGGTCCCCTAAAGGCTGGAGATGCACCCATATGATGAGAAGAGTGGGGGATGGGGGATGCAGAGCAGGGAACGTATAGTGTAAACAGACAGCCCTGCTTCAAGGGTCAGAGTTATGGGGCCTCATAAGATGGGCGTCCTCAGTGCTGTGCCTTTGTTTTCTCAGCTCTTCTCCTAAAAACTTATTCTACAAAATGTGCCCGTGCCATCCATCCTCCCAGATGGCTCTTTAAGTGAAGCAGTTTGTTAAGTGGGAGAAGAAAAGGCAGATTGATCAAGAGGGCTGAACAGGCAGACTGCTTGGCCCCCAGGGGAGGTGGTGTGATGGCCGGGGTGGGGGGCTTGTGAGGGCCTGGAAAGGCACAGAGCCTGCCTCCCAGGAGGGGCTGAAGGCACAGCCACGCCCACAGGACCAGAGTCCCCAAGGCAGGCTCTGGTGGCACCGAGCCTCCCCGTGTGCCCAGAGGGGGTGGTGAGTGCTTTGGACCGATCTGTCCTCACACAGCCTGTGCACCGGATCCCGTGACTGTCTCCATCTGCTTTATAAACAACCAAAGTTTATTTCTTGCCTTTCTGGAGGCTGCAAGTCCCAGACCAAGGTGCCCATGTGGTCAGGTTCTGGGTTGCAGGTGGCTGATTTCTTGTCACCTCACGTGGGGGAAAGAGAGCGAGGTAGCTCCATGGTCCTCGTCTTCTTCTTTTAATGTCTATTTATTTTTGAGAGAGACAGAGTGTGAGTGGGGGAGGGCAGAGAGAGGGAGACACAGAATTGAAGCAGGCTCCAGGCTCTGAGCTGTCAGCACAGAACCCGTCGCGGGGCTCGAACCCACAAACCGCGAGATCACGACCTGAGCCGAAGTTGGATGCTTAACCGACTGAGCCCCCCAGGCGCCGCCAGCGTCTGTGCTCTTAAGCCCTCCTCTATGGTCCTGCAACGAAATGCAGTGGGACACAAGTGAGCACAATGGGTGAGCGCTGGCAGAGGCTGGAAGTAGGTGTGTGACGTGTGAAACTGTCTTCTATAAAGTGCGCTTTGGTGGTTCAGGCTTCAACAGGCACTCAATACCTACTGGGTGTCAGGTGCTGTGCTGGGCACTGGATGGACTGGAGGGAAGGGGCCCGGCGGGGGGGGTGGGGGCGTGGAGGGCTATTGCAACAGATGGGGACCAGAGGCCTGGTGATGGAGAAGGGACGTGCCACAGCACAGGGCAGGGGAGGGCGGGCAGGCTGGGCCGGGCGCCTCCGACTCCTCCCACCCTGCCTCCCCCGCTGCCCGCCCCCGGCCGCGTCTCTGTCTCTGTTGTGAGGCTTCCAGACCCCCAGGGATCTGATCTCTGATGGGTGCTCACGTGGCTGGGAAGCAGGTGCCGCAGGCCAGGGCTGTGCATGGGGAGACACGACCCGCGTCTGCCGCTTGGGGTCGGAGGGCACATCCAAGGAACTTTCAGGAAGGAAGGCGATTGGGCAACATGGCCCCGAGCCTGAAAAACATCCTTTCCTCGATGTCCCGATTCCACCTGCAGGGACGGTGCTGAGGGCGTGGCCCGGACTCCAGGCGCACGGGGCCCCAAACGGCCGTCGGGGCTGCTGTGCACGAGGAAAGACCTGCGATCCTCGCGCCCGAGGGGCAATGACGGCGAGGTCATTGTTGGCACATCTAAATGAGGTGCAATCACGAGGCTGTTAACATCGAGTTTTTGAGGAACTTTCAGTGATGTGAATACTGATGGTCGAAGGCTGAGAAAGAGACTGGAACATAGAGTGTGTCCCAGTTACGTATTTCAGTACCTGCAGAGACAAAGCCCAGAGGACCAGGATGGTGACCATGGCAGGTGATGATGATGGCTGCTATTTACTGAGTGCTTGCTAGACACCTGCTTCTACTTCCGTTAGCTCACTTAAACTTCGTAACAGCCATGCCTGGTGGGAACCCTCCAGTCCCCATTGCACAGGTGAGGACGTTGAGGCACAGAGAGGTTAAGCGACTTGCCTGGGGTCGCACAGCTGAGATGGGACGTGAGCCCAGGTCTGATGGCCTCTGGGACTCCTGTGTCCTGCCTTTTGCTCTCTGCTCTGACAGGCTGGAGACAGGGAATGGGGGAGGCTGTGAAAGGGGGTCCAAGCACCTTATAGGGGAGATGGTAGTTATAGATGGCTCCTCTCTCTGAGGACCTGTTCAGCACATGGTAATGGGGCTCGGACCGGGTCTGCACACCCTCTGTCCCAAGCACCTGCTTGGAGCACCAAGCCCTGAGGCCCCAGCACCTTCAGGACTGCATGGATGATGCACAGAGCTCCCCCATGACCTTGCTGGGCTGAGTGTGTCCCTGCAGACAGTTGGAGCCGGGGGTGGGGGGGACAGGCATTGGTGGCTGCCGACTCTAGGCTCATTAGAGCAGATTTCGCACCCGTCACCTTAAGAAAAAGGCAAACACCGGGGCAAGAGGGTCTGGGAGCCATCACTCAAGGTCTTGTGAGTGCAGAAGCCGTAGTTCCTTCCCCGATATCTGCCAGGTGTCCCCGCCCCCACCCTGCTTCATGCTCCCCGAGTCTCCAGGGCCAAACCCGGGCCCAGGGGCCTCTCAGGAAACTCAGCCATGGCCGGCTGGCTGTCCACCCAGGGGTGTGTGCTTGCTCACACACCAGAAGAGGAATGGGGTGAGGCCCCAGGGTTTTATCCTCCTCGACCTTGAAGCCCTTGAACGTGTGACTTCACAGCAGCTGCTGGTGTTGACAGACCACGATGTTCTCCCCAGCATGGCCCCACAGCCTGAGCTGGGAGTGAGGCTGCCTGGAGGAGGAAAAGGTGGTAACTTGTACATCCCTCCCCTCACCCACCCCCTCTCTGACACCCCCTCCCACCCCCACCCCGTGTCCTTCTCTGTCCTTGGGATGCTCCAACTAGAAGCTTCAATACAGGCCAAGCTTGCCTGCTGGAGCCAGCTGCCCAGGCCTCTTTCCCAGCTGAAACTGGTGCGGCCAGACCCCCTCCTGTGGCTCTGCCAGCCTGGACCACGCACATTCACAGACTCCGGAGACTCGGGGACATCAGTGTCTGCGTGTGTGCTTTTTTCCTTTCCAAAGCGGGTCTCCTCCCTGACCTCTGGGCCCTGGGTTGAGAGTCGCAGGAATTACTAGTCCCACTCACAAATGAGATAATTGAGGGACGCCTGGGGGCTCAGTCGGTTAAGCGTCCGACTTTGGCTCTGGTTATGATCTTGCGGTTCATGGGTTTGAGCCCCGCGTTGGGCTCTGTGCTGACAGCTCGGAGCCTGGAGCCCCCTTCAGATTCTGTCTGTCTGTCTCTCTCTAAAATAAAACATTAAAAAGTAAAAAAAGAAAAAGAAAGAAACCTGAGCTGAACTCATGTTTGACTGACTCTAATTACTGCCTCTACCTGAGAGAAGATTCTAGAATCTCTGGGGGTGCATGTGCAGGGCTAGGTAAAAGTCTAAGAACAAATCTGTCCCCCCAGTCAGTGCCTCCAGACACAGCACGGGCAGAGGGTCACTCTCTTCTGGTGAACCTTCGTTCACCATTCTCACACCCACCTATTGCTTTAGCACCTACTATGTGCCAGGCACCCTTCTGGGCCCAGACAGAGAGCAGTAAACACAGTCCACGTGCCTTGGCAGAGGCGACATTTCACTGAGGAGAAAGGAGCAAGCAGATTCACCGTCGGTCAGATGCCGGAGTGGCAGTGACTCACAGATCAGGGGTAGGACAGGGCTGCTGTGCGAGCCGGTCACCACCGGGAAACGTCCACACCTTAGCCTGGCCCGCGGCACTCAGCTCACGTGCCAGGAGGGGCCGCCATCCCTGGATGCCCCCAGGCCAGTCTTGTCCACGCCCGGGGCCCTCAGCCAGCAGATAGCGGCAGCTGGGGCCACCACGGGGGCCACCGTGGTCACCGCAAAGGACAGAGTCCGCCAAGCCCGCCTGGGCTCTGCCTTTCCTTCCCCGGATCACAAGCAGAGAACGGGCAGTACAGTTACTTTCTCAGAAACGTGTTCAAGAGTGAAGTGTTCCAGCACTTGGTGCAGCTTTTAATGAGTTTCTCTGCACATCAGCCTGGGTCAGTTTCACAGCTGGACCGTGAGAATGTCTCCTTCTGCCTTCCTTTCCGGGGTGTCCTGCGGGGTTCCGTGAATCCGGCTCTCGTTGAGGAGTGGACTTAATGGTCTCTGTCTTATAGACAAGGAGACGGAGGGTCAGAGGGTCAGAGAGGCGCAGTGACTCACCCCAGGAGCACAGCAAGGCTAGGGCAGAGGAGAGGAGTCACGAGCTCCCCCGACCTCTGACCTCACCTTTTTTCCTGTCCCGACACATGTTGAGAAGGCAGAAACGTCTCTGGGCTCAGGGAGGAGTTAGACTCGGGGTTAGTATCCCCGAATCCTGCAGAGACTACACACGCCTCTGGGTGACCCTCTCCTCTCACCTCTACACTCACCTCTCCTGCCTCTCTCCACTCCTGGCTCCTGCCTTTCCTCATCACTGTCCCCCAGCCCTGGCCTCCAGGACTGTCCCGTAGCACTGTCCCCAACACTGTCCCCAGTCTGTCCCCCAGCACCATCCCCAGTCTGTCCCCCAGCACCATCCCCCAGCCCTTTCCCTCATCACTGTCCCCAACACTGTCCCCCAGCCCTGTCCCTCAGCATTGTCCCCAGCACTGTCCCCAGTCTGTCCCACAGCACTGTCCCCCAGCCTTGTCTCCCAGCCCTGTCCCCCATCCCTATACCTCATTACTGTCCCCAGCACTGTCCCCAGTATGTCCCCCAGCATTGTCCTCCAGGACTGTCCCTTAGCAGTGTCCCTCACCACTGTGTCCTAGGAGTGTCACCTAGCACTGTTTCTCAACACCGTTCCCTGGCACAGCGCCCCACTCCCTCATCCAGGTGAGCCTTAAAGGCAAAAGTGGCCCCAGGATACTGGTGTCACCCCCACTCCAGCCAGCACCCTTTGAGCTTGTTTACAAGTCACAGAAGCAAGTGCTGAGCAATCCAGAGTCCCTCTCATTGGGCCACCTATTACGTTCTTGGTGACAGCATGGCCCAAGGTCACTCACATAGGGCATCCCTTGCAGACCCTGGCAAGATGATGATTGAAGTCCTTGAAATCCTAAAATCCTATGATCTTAACATTTAACTTTAGGTTTTATACTTTAAGATTCTATTTATGTAAAGATTCTAAGACCCAATAACATAAGATTCTAGGTTTTGATGACCTCCCAGTTCTAAAACGTTGAAATTCTCATGAGCAACCGTTTGCCCTTGGAAAAACATGCATCAGAACCTCCTAGAAGCCAGAGCGGGTTTTCCCTCTTCCTGGGTCTCCACTCAGCCCTGTAACCCATCACAGGAATGTGGCTTTTCATGGTTTAGATGCTAAATGTATTCTGTCTTTTAGCCCCACAAATTCACCTTATCTCATGCTCTGGTCTCCAGAATAAACAAGAGAGATGACAATCTTTGGGGATATTCCGTGTTCAGAGAACCTACGTCCTCCAGGAAGGGATTTAGACATGCGGTGCCCGGTGACTGGGCTGCAGCGAGCTCGCAAGAGGGACTTGGAAGAGACAGAGACACACCCTTCATCGGCAGAGGCTTCTGGGCTGCCGGGGGGGACACCGCAGGAGAATGCTTTTCCCTAGGTCTGCACATCCTGGGAGAAAAGAACTCACTTGTGCAACAGATATCACTACCCCATTTTACAGATCCACAAACTGCATCCCAGGTAGGTTTTGTGGGTTGCCTGAAGCCACAAACACAGCTAGCAGATGACAGCCCCTGATTTCTAGCCCCTTCCAGGCAGCAGAGCTCAGTGGGAGGGAGTTAGCAGGAGAGCCACTGGGCAGCTGAGGCTGTAAAGCGCCCACTCCCATCATCGATGCCAATTACACCTTCCAACAGACACTCCACTGTGATGTGGCGCAAGCGCGGCATTCCTGTTGAATCTGCCCGCTGTGTTTCGTACGTGTACATTGACAGGAGACCCAGGCATGTGGGTACCATGTAATTAACGCACAGTAACCCAGGAGGCAAACATGGGATCTTATCGACACATCACCTTGCACACTCCATGTGAAGCTCTACTTGGCATCCCCTGGGCTCAGAGCCTGAAATGCTATTGCCCTGTCCCTACCAATTAGCAAACCATTAGAAAATTGATGGAGAATTTCACTTAATTGGGCATATTGTGGTGCGGCTTAGGTGAGCCTCTGATAGGGCAACTGTAAGGGAAGTACGACATGGACACCCCCGGGGTCATCACCCCTCCAAAGGCTGTCACGGGGTCTCCACCCTGGCCCGGGTTTCTCCCCTGCCCCCCTGCACCATGGCCCCAGCCTCCCATCTTGTCAGCTCCATTTTCCCCCACCCTGACCACATGAATGGTCATGCTAAAAGGCCAGCCTCACTGAAGACCTGGCATTGGGCTCCCTATTCCCTCAAAGTGCCTTA
This sequence comes from Hyaena hyaena, assembly GCF_003009895.1. Lineage (NCBI taxonomy): Eukaryota > Metazoa > Chordata > Mammalia > Carnivora > Hyaenidae > Hyaena > Hyaena hyaena. The sequence goes on along the minus strand of NW_024080635.1, from coordinate 3,640,192 downwards.
GCTTGGCATTCGATCCCCTCGTGATATGGGCCAGCTTCTCTCTCCATTCTGTCTCCCTGTTTGTACCTCCCTTGGCTTCGGCCACTCTGAGATTTTGTCCCAGTTTTCTGCCCTGAGCTCTAGCAAGCCTACAGACTTGCACATCTCTGCCCTTTTGCTGTGCCCTGGTCATTCCTCTGACTAGTTCACGTCACCATGAAACCCCACCTTGCTTTGCTTCCTCTGAGAAGACTTCCCAGATAACCTCCAACTGTTCTGTTGTATAGGGCCTGAATCAGTGATCTATTGCCACAGGCTGCCTAGCAAAAATCACGGAAGTGCATTGGCTCATGTCAACACACATTTATTGCTTCTTGGAGCAGGCATGGGTTGGCCGGGCAGTTCTGCTGATCTTGGCTGGACCCTCATGACTGGTGGGGCACGGGAGAGATCCATGGCTGTTGGCTGCTGCCGGCTGACCTTGACTGGGGCATTGGGAGCATCTTGGCTCTGCTCCATGTGCCTCTCATGCTCTGGAATGCTCTAGAAGGCCAGGTCGGGCATGTTTGTGCAGCCATGGTAGCGATGTAAGAGGAGGCCCCAGTGCACAGCCCAGTCTACACCTGCCGACATCCCACTGTCTAAAGCAAGTCATATGGTGGAGCCATATGCTTTCTGTCAAGGGATGGGACAGTTGCCCATCCACAGGCGGGGGGGAGTGGGCACTGGAAAGTTGCACGGCACGGGGCGCAGATGCAGAGACGGGCTGAGGGATCAGGGCCAATGACAGGCCCTAGAGCAGAGCACTGTGCGTTCACATCTCTAAGCGCCCAAGGCACTGTGGTGCAGCAACCTTTCTAAAACTTTCCAGCAGCTTTAGTGTGTGACAGTTGACATACAATAAACCGTGCATATTCAGTGTGTTCACTTGGAAGACCTGTGAAATCACCACTGCAATCAAGTTAATAAATAGACCTATGTCCCTCTGGGTTGCTATAACCAAAATAACCTCGACAAGGTGGTTCGGACACCAAACATGTATTTCTCACAGTTCTGGAAGCTGGGAAGTTCAAGATCAAGGTGCCACCAGGTTTGGTGAGATGTGGGGAAAGCCCACTCCCTGGTTCGTAGACAGCCATGGTCTCGCTGAGTTCTCGTGTGGCAGAAGGGGGCCACTGGGGTTGCCCTTATAAGGGCACCAATCAGTCTGTGATAATACTCCTCACCCTCAAACGTTTCCCTTCCCCTTTAGAAATCTCTCCCTACCCTTTCTCACTGCCCCACCTCCTCCCCTGCCCTAGGCAACAATCAATCTGCTTTCAGGAACTACTGATTCATTCTCATTTTCCAGAATATTCTCTCATGGCATCGTACAGCATGTGCTTTTAACTGGCTAGCTTCTCCATCGGTGTGGTAGGTATTAACTTATATGAAGAAAAATTTTTGAAGAAATTGCCAAAACTGTTTTGCAAAATGTCTGTACTCTATCAGAGCCCTGCTGGCTGCACTGGAACGTTCCGGAAGCTCCTCATCCCCAGCCCTGGGGGTTGTTGGTTATTTCCCCATCTTTCTCACTGTGGTTCTGCCTTGCATTTCTCTAATAACGAATGATGCTGAGGACCTTTTCGTGTGCTTACTGACCACTCCTTTCTTTTCTGTGGCATCATGTCTATTTTAATTGGCTTTGTTATTAGTGAGTTTTAAGACTTCTTCCTGTGTTCTGGATACAGGCTTTTCTCAGATATGTGTTTGGAAAATATTCTCTGCTCATCTGTGACTTGTGCTGGCTGAGACTTTTAAACACATGGATCCCCATTTCCCTGGCAATCCTGGCGAGGGCTCGGTTGAGAGGCCGACGCCGACGGGATGTGTCAGGGTCTGATCCACACCCTCCATAAAAACAATTGCCAAGAATTAGTGAGGAAAGCAACTGCTGAGGGCTCATTAAATCCATCTTCCTGCCCCGACTCTGTGAGGTACGGTCATGGACAGAGACAGGCGTGGCAGGCAGGAGTGGGTGGATCAGGTCCTCTGTCCAGCGTTATTTTGCTGATCCGAGATCTCTCCCCGCCCCACGGGCCAGGCTCATCCGACTCCTGCGCTCAGCCCTACTTCGGGCTGTGTGAGGCACCGGAAGGGAGATAAATGAAGGCATAGTGTCTGCTCCCAAGTTTCTGATGAATGCGAGTGTTTTCATCCGCCAGGGAAATATCTCAGTGGAGATGGATGGAAATAGAGCCTCGATGGGGAAGAGTCAATTTCCGCTTCTCCCGATGAGGCTGCTAAGGAAGGGGGACGGAGGCAGGGTGGGGAGAAGCTGGTGTGCAAGCACACACAGGCACACACAGGCACACACACACGCACAGAGAGTATCACACCCATGTCCCCGCCGCCTGGGACTTCCTGCAACACGCTTTCCTCTGAGGTGCAAATACTGCAAACCCAGCAGAAACCCTTGAGACTGAGCTGGGAGACATCTGCCTCTGTCCCCATAGCTCCATCCAAGCACTTCATTGGGGGGACGGGGCCCCTAGCGCCACTGGCTCTGAGGCTCAGATCCAGTCCTCAATCCTATCAACCTTCTCCTCCCTGGCTGGCCTCCTGCAGCCACAGGCCCTTCTCTGACACTGATGCCCAAGCCTGGTAACACTGCCAGCCTCCTCCTTTCCCTGGAGGACCCAAAGAGGAGGCTGTTACCTGCCATGGACATTCCAGAAGGTTAGGGCATAGTGCAGGGGACCACAGCACAGGAAAGAGACAGACAACCCTGTCCTGGCATTCTGGAAACCTCCCCAGCCAGCCAGTCCCTGCTTTGGCCCCTGGCCTGCGGCTCTGGTGTTACACACCCCACCTCCACCTTGCCTTCCTTAGGAGTCTTCTTCCAACCCCCAAATACCATAGCCCCATCAAACCCCTCCCCCTCTGGCTGTCAGGGCCCCATTCTAATCTCCTGTGGCTCAGTACTAAGTACTGAGTCCTGCTTTGGCACATTCCAAAGGCCCAGGAATAGCTTTCTTTTACCCAAGAAAACCATCTGCCCCGGGCCCTGGCAACTCCATTCCGAGCAAGCACAAAAATGCTCAGAAATACAGTCAAGAGCCTGGCCCTGAAGCCTGGGACCAGAATCCCTACTGTACCCACTGCTACTTGGGGGGCTTGGGCAAGTTCCTTAGCCACTCAGTGCCTCAGTTTCCCTACCGACAGGAAGGGGAAATAGTCTGTAATCCACAGTTTCTGAGAGGATTAAGTGATCTACAACCTTTAATGAGTTTAGAGTCGTGCTTGATACACACTAAATGCTCAATCAATGTTAATAAACACTCTGCCCCCGCCCCCCCCCCACTCCCCACAAACAATTTGTTCTAAGTGAATCAGGGCTGGCCCCCTTTCTCTGGTGATGGATGCTTCAGGAGAAGGGGTTGCAGAAGATGAAGGTCAGCCCCTGTCGGAGGTGCAGGGAGGAGGGGGCCGTACTTCTGCACAACAAAGGACTCGCCAAGCACCTTCTTCTGCGGCTCGGAGCAGGGCTGGGCTCCAGATGGATTTCAATGGAGTCCAAGGAGGTGTGAAGGGCAAAGAGGAGACAGGCAGGTGGGCAGAGGGTCCCATGGGTGGGAACACACCCTTGGAGGTTGAATCTATACCTGGACACTGTCAGTGACAGAGTGAAAAAAAAAAGCAGCTTGCTCACTTGTGCTCGCCTTTGCTTATTCAATGCGGATTTTATTTTTTATTTTTAAAAAGTTTTTAATGTTTATTTTTGAGAGAGAGACAGAGCAAGAGCAGGGAAGGGGCAGAGAGAGGGAGACACAGAATCCGGAGCAGGCTCCAGGCTCTGAGCTGTCAGCACAGAGCCCAACGCGGGGCTCGAACCCACAGACTGTGAGATCATGACTTGAGCTGAAGTTGGACGCTTAACCAACTAAGTGACCCAAGAACCCCATTGTTTTTTATTTTTAATATTTATTTTTGAACACGGATTTAACTGAGCGACTCCTGGGTGCCAGGCCTTGTGCTAACACGGGGACACTGTGGTGAATGAGCCAGAAACTTTCTATTTCCAGGAAACTGGGAGTGTAGGGTAGGAGGGAGACAGACACCAAACAATTAGGTGCAGATTTGATGACTTAAGGAGAGGACTCCCATCCCAGTGGAGGCAGGAGACGAAGGTGGAAGTAGGTTTCCACTGGAGAAATAAAACATAGGAGCTCTCTGGATAAGTTGTGCGGGGGGACAGGGAGAGAGGACACGCACGACACAGAGGAGCGGGCCCATGGGAAGGCCTGGAGGGCACACAGAGCCTGGCTCCCAGGAGGGGACTATGTGGAGACAGGTGGCCAGAGGGTGGTGACCCATGGAGGTAAGACCCAGGATGCAATCAGAAAGGGGCCATTGCCACCTCCCTGGCAATGATCTGATCAGTAAACCTGTCACAGAACCCAGGCTTCAGAGGAACCCCCCCCAAATCCACATGCAGACAGGGGGCTCATGACACACCGGGGAGATTCGTGCCTTTCAAGAACTCAGGCGACTGGGCTGCCTGGGTGGCTCAGTTGGTTAAGCGTCTGACTTTGGCTCAGGTCATGATCTCACAGTTCGTGGATTTGAGCCCCGCGTCAGACTCTGTGCTGACAGCTCAGAGCCTGGAGCCTGTCTCAGATTCTGTGTCTCCCTCTCTCTCTGCCCCTCCCCTGCTCATGCTATCTCTCTCTCTCTCTCTCAGAAATTAATAAAACATTTAAGAAAATTAGAAAAAGAACTCTGGCGACTGAACTTGGTCCCTGGTCCTGAACAAGACCTGCAATGCAGTAATATACAGAAACCTTCTTAAGAAACTGATAACATGTGAATTATGAAGAGGAGACAAGTGACAAGCCCAAGGCTCTCTGAGGATATGACTTTCCCTACTGAGACTAGAATGTTCCTTGGCGATTTCGGTGCCGTGTGTGGATGGGCAGGGCGGGTCCCACACCGCTGCACCTCCCGTGGGATGATGTATGGCCCCACACGGCAGGGGAGTGGAGCAGACACAGGCTCACACTCCCAGCACCCACACCAGCTCACACCACCTTGTGAGAGCTCATTGACAAATCGCACTGATTTTTAAATGCCAGCCTTCCCAATGCCAGGGAAACACAAGCTCTGGATGGTAGGAGCTGATTTCAAGAACAAAGAGTTATGGTGACTTTGCAGAACATGACAGAGCACACGTGCCAGTGGGTGGAACACTCAGAGTCCTGTGGTGACAAAAACTCCCACAGCTGCAGAGAAAGTCCCAAAGCAACAGCTCGGACCTGCTTGCACATCCCCTTCATAAAAGAAAGACAAGTTTCACTGAAAATATTTCATTAAAAAAATATATATAGGCATTTAGAAAATGAGTGGTTTGCAGTTTTACACCTACAGACAACATTGATCTTACTCTTCGCATTTCCCCGTGACATCACCATCCCGGGGCTGCCATGACGTTGAGTTCAAGTCTGTCCATTGGCTTCAGTCAGGTCTGTTTCATCACTGGTCCCTCCAGAGTCTGAGGGGCCCCAGCGTGGGGTATTTACACCATAGGCTTCATTCCATCTCCTCCACTCAGACCCATGCCTTCCCCCACCCCCCACCCTCTGCTCCAGCCTTGGGGTTCGGGCCCCGCCAGCCCCAGCCTGGGAGCTGGTGGCCAAGGGAGCAGGGACAGCATCAACCAGGGGTCAGCAAAGTGAGTCCTGGTCCCGCCACTCTCTGAGTGACCCAGGGCAGGTCACGCCCACATTCGGGGCCTCAGTTTCCCCAACTGTACCATGAAGGGTTGTACTGAATGATCTCCTGCTGCCTCCTCCCAGGTGGTTCCAGAATCTGATTCTGGGCAGGAAGGTCTTGCTCAGATGTTTGTGGGAAACGGCACAATCCCTGTCCTGACGGGGTCTCTTCTCGGGGGACGAGGAAGGAGGACAGACACTGTCCGGGTTTTGAACCGTGAACTCCACGACCAGAAAGCAGGAGACCCAGCCGCACGCCTGTCACTGTGGCCTGGCTGCAGGGAGCTTTCATCCCCCGGGTGAGCTGAGCAGGATGCAGCCCTGCGCAAAAAAACCCGTGTCCCTCCCCAGAGATGGGGGTTTTAGGATGAACCGAGCCAGTGACAAGGAGTGAAGTCCTCCTGGATGACAGAGCCTTGGGGGAGACAGGCCACCGGGGGTCTGGAGAGAAACCTGACGGCAGGAGAGGGGACGGAGGGTGGGGCGGGGAGTGTCCCCAGCAGCAGCAGCAGAATAACAGCCAAGAATGAAAAGCCTACTGTGCACCAGTCTCCTCGGCAAAGCCCAGCACACAGTAGGTGCCCGTATGGGTGGCACTGATTAACCCCGGGGCTGCCGTCGAGGTCTGTTTTGACGCTTTGCTGAGACAGCATCTCCTATTTCTGCAGTTCACAGCACAGCTCTTGGCAGACTTCTAACAGTGACATGAAAGGAAAAGGTGGACAGCATTGCCCACATCCCAGAGACGGCAGTGTCACTCGTGAGGCCCTCGCTGCTGTAAGTGTGAAGCTGTCCCTTCATGTTGATGAGGCCATTTGGCATCTTTATGCCCTGAACACAGCTATAAAGCAGACGCTTCTGAAAGGCCTGGAATAAATCGCGCCTGTGCGTCCCTGCCCTTCTCAGGCACCTCTTAGGCCCCAGCGGCGACAAATGCTGTTTCCATCAAGGTCCAGCTGTTTTAATGGAGGGTTTAAATAACCCCTTTGCTGCCAAGAAATTTATGTCCTGCAGACGTGTGTGGCCGTGAACAGACGCTGAGAGAGGTTCAAGGCCCAGCGGCTGTTGGACATGACCATGAAGTGTCCTCCGTGTCCTTCCCTCCTCTGGGACCTCAGTTTCCAATGACTCAGCAGATGTCACCACTCAGCGCCAGGCCGTGTGCAGGGCTCTGGGCACAGAGGGAAGGCTCAGCCATGTTCCCGGGCTGCAGGAGGTCACAGTCAGACGGGGGAGGCAGACTTGCCAGCAGCACACACCATCCAGCCAGCAAAGCACCAGGCTCCTTAAAGGCTGCTTACTCCTTGAGCACCTCCTGTATACAACTCCACCCCTTGAGTACCTACTATGTGCTGCACCCAGGTGTTGTCCAACCCTCGAAACAACCCTCCCTGCCCCAAGGTCGTTAATCATTCCTGTTTTAGAGATGAAGCCACTGAGGCTCAGAGCAGTTGAGGAACCCACTCAGGTCACACAGCCTGGGAGGCAGGTCAAGGCAGTGTGTGCTCCGGGGACAGCCAGCTTCAGAGCAGCTCTGCCCACCCTGCCCCCTCAGAAGGAGGCCACGTCTGCTGGGTGGACCAAACGCGGGGTGGTCACTGGAGCAGGTGGTCAGAGTCCGGAGGGGGTGCTAGATCGCAGGTGCACCGTCTCCCGATTGTGGAGATTCCTCAAGGTCACCCCACACTGGCCCAGTGGAGTTGGGCTGTCCGAGGCCAGCTGCCAAGCACAAGGCAGGATTTCGGTTCACCTTAAACAGGAAGGTAGTTTGCACCTGCTCAGAACCCAAGCCCCGCCTCCACGGCCTTGTCATTTTTCTTTAGAAACCACACCTCCCTCCCAAACACACACTCTTTGGCCACCACAGGGCCCACCAAGCCTTAAGGTAAAACATGTGACTTGGGCTGGCCAATCAGGGGCTTCCATTCTCCTGGACTTAGTGATTGGCTCAGACATGGGCACGTGACCCAATTTAATCCAATCAGAGCTTGGCCTTGGGCCTTTGCTAAAAGTAGCATCAAAGAGATTTCTTTTCGCGGCTGCCAAGCCGGTCACGTGCAGGACTGTCGTTGCTGGTGGCTGTCCCAGGAGGAGCCTGTGGGGCAGGCCCAGGTCAACAACTCCGAAAGCTGGGGTGAAAGAGAAAAAGAGGGCTGGCCGGGGAGGCAGAATGTGGGCCCCTGCAGGCGATGCCCTCGCCCGCGGCTGCTCCTGCCAGAGCGTTCCCGTGTAGATGCGGCACAACTGCCCGAGCCCTGGCTGGAGGCAGGCCTGCGGCCCGCAGCCCCCCAGACGTTCCTGTGTCACGAGCCAGGGCATTGCGCGTCTTGTCTCAGGTGGTGTGTTTCTACCACCCACACCCCGTGCGTCCCAGCCCGACTCCGTGGCCGCCGCCAGGAAGCACCGGGCCTGGCGCGTAATGGATGCCGAGTAAATACTGGTGCGGTGTAGGAAACAATGGATGAACCGGGCCATGTCCCCCTCTGCCTCCCTCAGCCTCACCCCTCCTCCCCTCCCGCTGCCCCTGGCCGCAGACCACCTACGGGGACCATCCCTCCAGGAACTAAGAGGGATGCTTGAGAAGCATTCAGCTGCCTCCCCCTACCCCCCCGTCCCACCCCCACCCCTGCAGCAGGAATGCCTGCTCCTTGGGCCCTTGGAGGAGGGAAGGTGGGAGGGGTGGGGGGAATTACGGAAGTGATATGACCCTGCCCCTGCCCAGAGAGTTGCAGAGAGTTGGGAAGAGCAGGGTCCAGGGTCGGGGCTCTCTGATTCCCGGGCCAGCGCTCCACACGTGGCATCCTGGGCGCTCAGAAGGAGGGTGACAGGGAGCTGCCTGCCATCTCCCAGAGGACCAGGGACATTCTTCCAGCCAGCGGCTGCCTGAACAGGCATCACTCAGAGGAGCTCCGGTTCACCTAGTTGGGCCGGGAGCTTCCAGACCACACTAAGGACAAGTCCCAGAAGGGCAGCTGGGTGCCCAGTGGCCAGGATGTCCCCCTCCATATTCCCACTGGACACTGACCTTCAACAGAACCATAACCTGGGGTGCCTGGGTGGCTCAGTCGGTTAAGCGTCTGACTTCGGCTAACGTCATGATCTCATGGTTCATGAGTTTGAGCCCCACACTGGGCTCTTTGCTTACAGCTCAGAGCCTGGAGCCTGCTTCAGAATCTGTGACTCCATCTCTCTCTGCCCCTCCTCTGCTCATGCTCTGTCTCTCAAAAAATAAATAAATGTAAAAAAAAAAAGAACCATAACTAAATTTCCATCACCATAGAATGCATGTATGCTTGAATGAATGAATGAATGAATGAATGAATGATTGAATTCAAATACATCATTTTAAATAGAGTTTCTAGAAAAGTCATGATTTGGCCAAGGTCACACAGCTCGGGATGGCAGAGCAGGTCCAAACCCCAGACATCCCCCACTAGGGCCCAGACTCCTTCCCCCACCCCACCCTGCCCTACAGAGCATGGGAGAAGAGTTAGGAAAGGAAGAGGTCAGCATGGGCGGAGGCATCAGGGAGGGCTTCCTGGAGGAGGGGGAGCCTAGGCTGGACCCTAAAGGACAGACCAGAGAAGAGCATGCAGGGAGGATGGAGCAGCTCCTAGTTTGCTGCTCCCACCTCTTTAGGCTTCTGGGTCTGGAATTCTCCAGGAGGAGGTTCAAAGTCTCCTTGGAGCAGGTGCCCCAGCCAAGAACGTCTCCCCAGAGCAGGTGAAGCTGTGTCCTGCCCAGGCTGGAGGCTCCCAGGTAGGAGGTGGGGGTGGGGCCGAGCAGGGCCTCCTGGGAACTTGTGTTCTCCTGGCTTCTGTCCCAGGTGTTCCTGATCAGGAGCGAGGATGCTGTGCCCGTCTGCAGTGAGGGGACAGCGGTCTCACAAGTGTCCTGATGAGGCCATTAGACCGCAGCGCGTCAGCCCATTAGCCCCGCACACTGTGTCCCTGCCCCAGGGGACCTGCCCTGCCTGGGGCCACTGCATTTCCCTTGCAGATTCCCCGAGGGAGCAGCACCCCACGAAGGTAAGAACCCGCCTCATTATGTCCACAGTCGGGGGATCGGTGCGTTTCCCTCCCTGCTCGGCCCCTGAAGCCCGTTTCCCCATAACGAGCCCGCAGGAATAAAACCCCACGTAGCCCAAAAACACACATCGGCCCGCTGCTCGGTGGGGGGTTCTCAGGACTATTTCGGGAACTAGATGCCTGCCTCGGTGGGGACTTCATCCCTGCTCTGAACAGGTGAGCTTTCCAGATACCAGGCTGGAAGCTGAATCAGTGATTCTTTTACATTTCACATCCCCCTTTCCTTTTGTTCACCTGGCGATCCCTTCATGTAGCATTTAATGATGTCAATTAAATGCAGGCGCTGAGGTTGGCACCCGGCATTTGAGGATTGCAGAGTATCTCTTTAAACGTGTGCCCTAGACACCTGTCTTTCCTGCCCCCCACTAAATGCCCTGCAACTGAAACATACCCCCACCCTGTGGCCCCTCTGAGACCCTCGGGGCCACAGTAGTTATTTATTTACTGAACATATTTGTTAAGCACCTACTAAGTGACAGCTGTTGTGTTCAAAGAATCAACATGAGCAAAATTCTCATGGTCTATGGTCCGTGAAGCTCACAGTGTAAAGGGGGAGACAGAGACTAACCTAGATGAACACAAAGAAGTATAAAGTTACAAGTGCCATCAAGGAGAGGCTTGGGGTGCTATGAAGCATATAATGGGAGATTTCAAGGTTTTCCCAGAGGGAGGGGACCATCTGGCTGCGATTTGGAAAATGAATAGTCATCAGATGAACTTGAGGCTGAGGAAGAGTGTTCAGACCAGGCAACAGCACATGCAAAGGCCCAGTGGCCGGAGGGGCCTTGGTACCACAAAGAACACCAAGGCTGTGTGGTTGGAGGGCAAGGAGAGAATGGGAGCCTAGAGGGGGGATCGGGGCAAGACTGTGTGAGGGTGTCGAAGGCCACTTTCAGGATTTGTGTCTTGATCCCAACAGCAGGGACCAATGGCGTGTTTGAGTGGAAGGCAAAGGGCAGGAAGTAGGGTGATGTGATCAGACCACATCGACCCTCTGGCGCGAGCAAGGTGAGCTGCGGTGGAGGACATGTGGGAGCAGTATGACCCAGAGGCGGGAGCATTCACCTCGGCTTGGGGGGTGAAGGGCGGCTTCTCAAGAAGGAGGAGGAGGGGGAGGTGGGAACAGGGAGCACCCCCATCTGTAGGGCATTCGCTCATTTCTCACTCATTTATCGAGTACCATCTGCAGGCCTGGCCCTATGTTCAGTGATGGCGTAGGAGGATGCATAAGAACAAAGTCGCTGTCCTCAAAGATCTTACAGGGGAAGGGACACAGATGTCGGGAAGGGCCAGGGCCCGTGAGAGGGTCAGCCGCTGTCTTACAGGTGAGGAAGAGAAGCCCAGCTGGGGCCCAGGCGGCGATCAGCAAGAGAAACCTTATTTCCCCAAGGCAGTTAGGGAGTTTGGTGAAGTCCGTACGGTAGAGTCATGCCTCATGGGACCCAGAGTCATCAGGCCTAGGCCTTCCTCTCCTTCCCAGTGCAATCACTCAATGGTTCCTTCCCTGTGGGCTCCCGTACTCACCTACTTTGCACCCCGTGTCAGTACCTCCGAGGAGCAGGTGACAGCTCCCGGCAGCTCTGCAAGGTTCACAACCTCCTGCCCACTTTGTAAATGAGCAAACGCAAAGTCAGAGAGGTGAAGACACTCCCCCAAGGTCACACAGCCACACACAGCAGTACCCTGGTGTCTGTGCTGCTAGTGATGTGCAAGCTTTGAGGAAGCTGTCCATCTGGACCTTGACTTTGGTGACTAGGAAGTGCCCCACTTCCCCTGCCTTAGGACAGAGCAGGCCTGGAGCAGTAATGAGAGCTCATGGTCATTTAGGGCTTACAGGGTCCCAGGCACAGGCCTCCAGTGTTTTACATCTATCAGCTTAAACCCTCTCCACAGTAACTACATGGAGTGTATTCTGGTCATGCATTGCTACAGTGGTGGTGAGTAACAACCACACGAGCCAGGAGCTTAAATCCATGGATACTTGTCAAGTTCACGAGCCTTCCGGTTGGCTGGACAGGCCTGCTGGCTGGGCCAGGCTTGCGCCGTCAGCTGGGAGCAGCCTCGCGGGTTGGCTTTGCTGACCGTGGCTGGCCTTCGTGCATTTTTTGAGGCCCGATGTGGTCTTGGATTCTCCGGCAGGTGGGCGCCGGGCTCATGCACATGGAGGTTTCACGCTTCCAAGAATGTGAATAGAAGTACGCCAGGCTCCCTGAGGCACAGGCTTGGGACCGACCCGACATCACACGCGACGTCATCACCGGCCAGAGCAGGTGTCTGGGCAGCACGTCTGAAGGGGCAGGGAAGAAACCGCACTTCTTGGCTTGTATCCCAAAGAGGGCGGGAGGGACGTTTTTGCCAGCAGTCCGCCGGAAGGCGGGTGTCACTGTCCTTGGCCCTGTCCTTGGCGGGTGTCCCTGGCCACCTTCCAGGTGGGAGCACCAGGGCTCAGCTGGGTGCAGCGACTTCCTCCAGGTCACCCAGCTACTAAAGCGCAGAGGTGAGGTTTGAGCCCGTCTGAGCCCTTCTGGATGGCCCTGCTGCCTCTTGAAAGCCACAGACAAGGAACCCCGGGGCCCTGATAACATGGGGCTTCCAGGATCTCGAGCAGGAGGCTGTTGGGGTGAAGGGCGGGGGGCTCTGGCAGCAGGAGAAGGGCCTTTCTGCCCCCGAGAGGCACAAGAGCTACCCGGCTGGGTGTCAGACCTTACCTGGCTCTGCTGCCGAAAGGAGGGTCCTTATGACACCTCGGCTCCTGGCCTTGCTCTCTCCTACCTTTCCCATTCATCTGAACACTCAGCTTAAGTGGCTGCTCCTCCGGGAAGTCCTCCCTGATACTCAAGTTAGTTAGTGGCTCCCTCTCCCCTTTGTGTTTTTACTGCAAAGGGGAGAGGGGATGACTAACTTGAGTATCAGGGAGTGTCTCTGGGTTGTCATTGTTGATTTATGTGCCGCTTTCCACCCCTAGGGTCTGTGAGAGCACAAGTGCGCAGAGGGCAGGCAGGGACCCCCCCAGCACCTCCCTGTGTTGCCTTCCCTGGGCTGGGCTTTGGCCATCTCACCCCCTGTTGTTTCCTGGGGACCCAGAACACTGCAGGGCACAAAGCAGGATCAAAAACACTGGATAGGAAGAAAGAAGGGAGGGGCGAGGAGGAAAGGGGGCGGGGAGGAGGAGAAAGAGGCTTCTGCAGGGCGCAGGGGGAGGGCAGGAGGGTGAGGGGAAGCTTGCAGACTCGTAGGTTGTGAGAGGAAAGGGAAGCAGAAAGACACAAATACTAAAAATGGCCCCACCATGACCTACGATATTTGGCTTATTCAGAAACGAATCACTCTGCGCTCGGGTAGATCTAAGAGCTCTGATTCAGAGTTTGGCCTTGAGAGAGTTTTCTGGAGTGAAACGCCTCTCATGAGGTCTATCTGGTGCTGAGCCACAAACACCTGGATTCCGCCGGTCGGAGAACCCCGGCCCCGTGGCCTGGAACAGAGGTCCTGCCTCGCGCCTGCATTTGGGCCTGCGATCTACCCGGCTGGGTGGCCTTGGACGGGCCACTCAGAGTCGCTGACCTCCAGCCCTGCCAGCCTGCAGGGGCCTGGACGGCGAGTCCCCCTCGCTTTCTCCCTGCCCCTCTAACCCCTGCAGCCGCGGGCTCAGGTCTGAGGTCAGGCCTGCCTCTTCCGGGAAGTCACCTAGACTGTCCTTCTCTGCACGTGAACAGCTCCAGGGGCATGGCCTGCAGGCTGCATGCTGGCCTGTGACGTCATAGCAGCTGGCCCGAAGCCAAGCTCGTCCCTGCTCTGGACCGGGGCTGCTCACGGGGGTGACGGCGGCGATGACAGGGATGGGCAGTTAGGGAGGAGCGGGCCCCTCCCACCGCTCGCAGTGAGCCTGACTCTGCACTTGAGCAAGCGCCCGTGGCGGCCAGCGGGTCCCTGCAGCTGTGAGAAGCCCGGGCCCTGTGGGTGGGGGAGAGACAGGTGTGGGAGGACAGACAGCAGGAGTGACAGATGACTCTCAGACACAACCCCGTGTGGGACAGAACAAAGCCTGCGACAGACATGCTTGCTGCCTGTGTGACTGGGCCCCTTCCCTCCACCTCTCTGGGCTGCAGTGCCCTCCCCTGAAAAAGGGGGCAGTAACAGCCCCCCAGGGTGTGGTGCACAGGGGGGAAGTCATTTACATAATGGTGGCCAGCAAGGTGGGGGTGCACCTGCTGTTGTCTCTGCAGGAAGCTGCCCCCTCCCCCACCTCCCTCCCAGGGTCCCCCCCACAGCCTCCCAAGCCGGCATGTGCTGTCTTCTCGCCCTGGTTCTTTCCTTCGTCGTGTTTTGGGGTTCTCACTTCCTCATGTTGTTTGGCTGTTTCCCCAGGAGCAGCTGAGAGCTCCCCGAGTAAGGGGCAGGGGGTCTGGGTCACGGCTGTGTCCGGGTGCTCAGCACCGATCCTGGCACCCTCAGGAGCTATGAGTGCCCGCTGGGTGAAAGGTGGGACAAGGTGCGGGCCAGGTTGTGTCAGTCGGGACGGCGAGGTGAGGTCACACACAGTCCCCAGTCCCCATTGCCTCCCCCAGGAAGAGCTGGCTTCTCTCCCACGTGAAGTCCAAGCAGATGTTGCTGGTCTGGGAGCTCCTCTAGGGAGGTGCTTCCTCTGAGCAGTGACACGGGGTCCGGGCCCCTTCATCTGTGATGACATCATCTATACACTGGCTTCTGGGTTCCCCAGGGAAGGGCAGTGAGTGAGGGGATGGTCACCAGGTCATTAACCGGCTCAGCCCAGCGGGGACGGCGTCAATCCACCCATGTGCATGACCCCACCTGCTCGTGGAAGAGGCATGGGAGCCAGCAGGCAGCCACTGTCTCGGGCCCTCCAGGGTGGCCATGGAGGACCCCTGTCACTTGGGTCCTCTTCCTGAGGCCCCTGGGTGCCGAGCCCTCTCTCTGCCTCCCGCTGACTCAATGCAAGGGTCAGAAGGGCAGCAAGGGCGGGCGGTTCCCCAGGAAGGGCTGTCACACTGCTCCCCGCACTTGGCTGGGGAGCGAAGAAGTTCTGGGCTGTTCTGAGCTGACTGCATTTGGAACCTTCTTGTCTGCTGGGCTGCTAACTCCGGTGCCATCTGCCTGCGTTGCCAGCCCCAGAGCCCCGGGGGAAACACGTTTTCTTTGGTGGTTGTTAAAGAAAGTTTCAAGGGGTTGAGGAGAGAGGGGAGAGTTCCTGGGATCATCTGGTCCCTGAGGAGGAGGCTCTGCCCTGCCCAGGGACGGCCAAGCAAACAGGAATGTCATGTATATTTGCATCCTGCTAAGAGATCAAGTGGCCCGAGGGCCTGGGGCATTACCGTGAATTCCTACCTCCCGCTACTAGACTGGTGGCTGCCTGGGGCCGAGTCACCCGTTCCCCATGCCCAGCACAGGGCCTGGCACAGAACAGGCATTTGTGAACACCCGCAGGATGCACGACGGAGTGAATGAATGAACGGTGGTGCAGGATGGAGAGGGGAGGGGTCGGATGGGACGTGATGAGAGGTAAGGTGGCTGAGGTATTAACAGCTTTATTGAATTATCCTGTGGAAGGGACCCCTCTGGGATGGCCCCATGGTCCCTGCCTCCTGGGATGGCCTATTGGGCCTGACCCGGGACTTGTTTCTCACCAACAGAATGCAGCAAAGGTGATGGATGCTACTTTCGTTTTTTGGTTACAAAAGATCGTGGCCTCTGTCTTGCCGGTCAGCTCTTTCTATTGCCCTCTTGGGTTTGCAACCCTCGATGAGCGAGCGGCTGTGTAGGAGACATGCCCGTGGCAAGGGACCGAAGGCTGCCTGAAGCCACCAGCCACCCACACAGCCTGGACCAAGGCCCTCGGTCCATGAGCTTTCGGAGGCCAGGCCTGCTGACTACTGCACGCGCTCACGAGCAGGTCTTTCCCCCATTGAGCCTTCAGACGCCATCCCGGCCTTGGCTGACAACCTGACCGTAACCTTGGGTGAGCCCGGAAGCAGAGGGTCCAGCCAGGACGTGCGCATCATCCAAAACTCCACAAAGAACAGGCAGATCTGAAACCCGAGAGAATCACTTGAATACAAACCACGCATTTCTCTCTGTTGCCCACACTCTGCTTCACCCTAAGCTCCGCGGGCCCATGAGGAGGAGGAGATGTGCCAAGAGTCTAAATGCAGACCGCCTTGGGCCGTGGCACTCCTGTCGTTCGCGTGGGGGGCGCGTCTCAGCAAGTGCAGATAAATAGCACCAAGACCGTGTCGGGTGGGAGTCGTTTCGGAAGCGGATGCTGGCACGATCCTCCCTTTCCCCGCCGCCACTGCTAACGTGAGACAGACTTGAGGACGCCTACGAAGACAGCCCCAGAGAAGGACTTCACATGAGGCCCTGGGGCCGGCTGGAAGGGGGGGTACTTGGTGGAAGGGCCTGGAAGGCTGCAAAACGAGGCGGCTTCAAGGGGACGGCCACTTGGGCCTCCTGGGAGACGCCTCCTCGGGCAAGTGCTGGGAGAGGACAGTCACTCCCTGTGGAGGGATGGTGATGCAGAGGCCCTGGCCCGAGGTACTGGGCTCCCCGGGGATCCCCTGGACCCCGCTCACCTCCCTCTGCCCAGTTGCACGTTGCAGGGCGAGCTTTGAGGACCTGTCGCTTGTAAGAAGAGGGGCTTCCAGTTCTGGTTTCTCTCTGTCCCTCTAAGGAGCAGAGGACCCCCCCAGCCCAGCCCCCCAGCCCCGCAGGAGACATGGTCTCAGTACACACCCCGCCTGGCTGGCACTGCTGCTACTCTTCAGGGACGGTTGTATGGCCCTGCGGGTGTGTGGTTGGGCCCAACCTGCCTGCACCCACGTGCGTCCTGCACGCATGCCGCCTCTGCCTGCAAGAGGTGCCCACAGGGTGCCTGGTCCTCAGCCTGCCGCTGCGGCCGTGCGGACGAGGGGCTGATGGGAGTGGGGTGGGGTTGGGGGGTGGCCCAGGCGCCCCAGGGAGGCCCTTGTGTGGTGCCGATGCATCCGTCCGGATCCCAGGACACACGCGGGTATTCTAAGATGACAGCTGACCTGTGTCCAAGGCCTACTCCGCCTCAGGCCCTGGGTCATCCATTTTCTAGGCGTTTCTCATTCTCTCTTCAAGCTGATACCCTTGTCTGAGGTCTGGGGCGTGAAGAGCGTTGCCCAAGGTGGCACAGCAAGGAAATGGTCACAGATTTTGAACCCTGTGAGCCTGTGCCCTTGACACCGTCTGTATCACATGCCTTCAGTGAGGCGCCACGACAGACCCAGCTTCGGTGGACACAGCTCGCCCCAGCCATGCCGTGAGTGCCGGGTGTCAGGTCAGACTCCTGGATCCCAGGACCCGCTGCCCCCTGAGGTGCCCCTGGGGGATGGCCTTCTGCCTGATGAGGTTACAACGGTGCCCAGAGCAAGGAAAGGGTCTGAGAAGTCTGGTGGCTGACTCCGCTTGAGGGCGAAACCAGCTGATGCAGCCCTCATGCTTTGTCCCTGCCTCACGGTCACAGCACCCCCACCCGGCTCGTGTCTGTGCACCGGCAGGGCCGTAGCGTGCGCTTCCTGGTGAGCAGGCCCACTGAGGTCCCTGGTCCTGACCTGAGCCTCTGGGGTCGGGAAGTGGGGGATATTGGGAGATTTCTGTCCAGGACGAAAGCCAGGAAGTTGGAGTGTCTTTTCCCAGCTGGCCAGTTTTGTGTGGTTGGAGGATTAGCTGTGGGACGCTGGACAAATCGCTCACCCTCTCTGAGATCCTACTTTCCTCCTGTGGGACATGGGCTCACGCCTGCCTCCCAGGACTGATGTGGGTCCTGAGTGAGATGACACATATCGAGCCAGGTGCTTCCCCCAGCAGGTGCTCCACGTGGTGAGCCCCATCCACACAGCAGAGAGCTTGGCATCGACAGCGCCCCAGAACCCGGCCCTGCATCATTCTGCCTTCCCCACAGCTGTCCCTGTTCCCCACATCCGGTGGCCCAGGCGCTGGGCAGACAGCCACCAAGTCCCCTTCCAGCCTGACAGCATGGAGGTCCCTATTTCCTTCCTGAGCGGCAGCCTCCGCCCGAGCTCTCCCCGCTGCACCCCAGCCTTCGGAGCCCCAGGAAGCCCCCCTGCTGAGCTGGAGCCGCAGGCAGGAGAGACCAGCAGTGACAAGGGCCTGCTGCGTTCGGGCCCTGGGATCCCAGGGACAGACACGCCCTGTGCCCTCTGAGGTCGTGTGTGGGAAGGGGGGAGGCAGGACCTGGAGGATGGACCCTGGACACGGCCCCCCCACACCCGGGAGCAGGACACTAACCGGGAGACTCGGGAACAGAAGGCGCGGGGTGCACATGAGCACGAGTGGGAGGCCACGCAGGTGCTCCGGCCTGTCATCAGCGGCAACAATTAGACTCCTACAAAAGTCCCCTTATTTCTCCCTGGCCATGAACCCTGCAGAAAAAGGGATGTTTCCTGCCAGATCGTCCCCCGAAGATGCGTTTGTCACAGGCTATCATGTAAATCCGTGTTTGGCCCATTTACGAGATGTGATTTATCCACTTGACCGGCCTTAATGCTCCTTCTCCAAACTCTCAAAATGTGGCTGCTATCAGGAGCCCGGAGAGGAGCCATAAACATGCCGGGGCCAGGCCTACGGGCTCCGAGCTGCCTCGTGCTGCAGGGAGAGTCGAGGGAGGGCCCGGGGGTCACGCCGCTCGGGACAGGGGTCAGTCCTCTGGGAGAAAACACGTGACGCTGGAGAAGGGCCAGCTCAGGTCCGCTCCCACCACCAGGCTTCCTGAGGCCCTACTACGTGCAGGCCTGCCTGGGGCCTGGGGGGCAGCAGTGAACAGAGAGGGCTCTGCCCCCGAGAGCCCGGAGCGGGGAGGCAGGAAGGACAGGAGTGTGCAGGGCAGGGCAGGAGTGTGCTGGGCGGGAGAGGCACGGGGGAGAGAGTACAACAGGGTGATGTACGACGTACGGAGTCTGGCTCTGGGCGGGGTTGGCAGTGCCCGTTGTGGGGCGGCTCAGCGAGTCTCTGTGAACCTTGAAGCTGAGGCCCGAAGAAGGAGGAGGAAGAGCCGTCTGAGTATCAGAAGGATGGGCCGCCAGGTGCGGGACAAGGGCAAGGGCAAGGGCATCTGTGAGCTTGCTGGGGGAGCCAGGACGAAGGAGCGGTTAGCTCCACCTGGTGGGAGCAGAGAGGACTTCAGCCAGGAGGGACCCTGCTGAGTGAAGAGAAGGTCATGGGGTGGGGGGGCAGCAGTGAGAGGCAAGGAGAGCAGGATTCGGGCCTGGGCGGGCACCCAACATGGCAGAACAGCCACGTCGGGTGTGGCCGAGGGTTTCCGTGTGAGACTGGGGGTGTCCTGGGTTGAATGGGGGGAGGATGGGACCCTCTCCTGAGGCAAGGACACCTACCACTTAAGCAGACACAAATTACAGTCCTCAGGCTGTCTGGTCAAGGCTGGCTGTCTGTCTGGCCTTGTAACTTGCACGGCCTCTTCCGGCTCTAGAAACCTGCAAGCCAGCAGGGCCACCTCCGGATCTCACCGAATGCCCAGGGACAGACTTGCTCCATTTGGCTGCATCTGTTTTTGGCTTCGTCCTCATCCCCAATCATCCAGAGGACCTCCGCTGCTCCTCCCCTGAGCCCTCGCCCAGCGCCCTGGGGAGCAGCCCCCGGAAAGCCAGCCCCAAATAAGCAGCCCCGAACCAGCTCAGCCTTCCTCTCCTAGTTTAGATCCACCGGCCAAGCTTCCCTCTGGGAGCAGCAGACGCTCATCTCTCTCCCGGGCTCACCAGATGGGGAGGACCCTGCGATTCTCCCAGCAGGTGACCAAGGGAGAAGTTTCCAGAACTTCAGGCCCTTTGATGGAGAAAGTCTGCTTAATAAATAATTGAGAAGAACCCCAGCTTCCTGGGAACTGCCACGAGCAGTGAGGGCCCCTGCTTTTCCCAGCAAAGCAGAGCTTCGGAGAGTTCCGGAGGAGGTGAGAAAGCCTCTGCTTAAAGATGTGACAGGAGGGGCGCCTGGGTGGCTCAGTCAGTTAAGCATCCGACTTTGGCTCAGGTCATGATCTCGCAGTCTGTGGGTTTGAGCCCTGACAGCTCAGAGCCTGCAGCCTGCTTTGGATTCTGTGTCTCCCTCTCTCTCTCTACCCCTTCCCCCCCACTCTGTCTCTCTCTCAAAAATAAATAAATATCAAAAAAAAATTAGAAAAAAAAAAAGAGTCAGGAAAGGCAAGCCAGCTGGGCTGGGAAAAGCCAGGCCATCCCGGGGGAAGGAGGGCCGGTGCAGGGAAGGTGCCTGCTTCAGGTAAGGGTGCAATGGGCACTGGACCTGAAAGCTGCTCTTACTGCCAAGCGTCCTATGATCAGGACCTCGTTTTACCCCCGAAAGACCCCATGTGGTGGTACTGCAGCCCCATCGGACAGACAGGGAAACAGGCATAGCCAGGCCCTTTCCTGGGACCTCCACTGGTGAGGGCCCGGCCCCAGCCCATCAGCCCCGGCTGTACCCCCCCACCTCTTTGCTCACCTGGCGGGCCTCCAATACCAGCAGAACCCCGGAGGGGCAGGTCCCCCCGAACCAGAAATTGGTGCCGTTGTAGGAACAGCCTCCTGTTGAATCTTCACCCATTTGCAGCTCTGGAAAAATGGGGATGATAATCCCAAGGTCGTAGCCCGGGTCCTGGGTGTTACCTAAGGCAGTACTCTCTGTTTCCACAAACGTACAATGGCCTCCACGCAACTAAGGTTGTATGTAGACTCCACACCCAGTGTTGTTGGCGGCTGGGTGCCACACAACGGCAGGGGGCTGGGTCCCGGAGAGCTCCCTGGGGGAGGAAGCCACCCGTCAGGGCTGGGCTTCTGGCTTGCTGCCCTCATCTCCCAGCGCCTTCTTGGTTTGCATGGGGAACTGCCGTGTAGGAGAGGCCCCGGGGCAGGGGGCAGGGGGCAGGTGTCCCTCTGCCGTATCAGGGAGGCCGAAAGGTAAGGAGCTCATGGGAGGTCCTCAGAGGCCTGAAGTGAATTGACATGTGCCACTTCTGCCCACATCTTATTGTCTGGGATACAGTCACATGGTCCCCCCTCCCTGCAGAGGGGGCTGGGAGATGGAGTCATGCTGTGTGGCCCGGGAGAAGGGGAACCGTATTTAGTGAACAGGTGGATGGTCTCTTCCACCTCTGGAAAGGTGAAATGATGTCCCAGGAGACGCAGCGGGTCAATAGCAGAGCCTGGGCTGCTAAGCAGGCACCAGGACCCATCCTGGCTCTTCCTTCTACACGTCACACTAGAGTGAGGCAGGGACACAGGACTGGCCAGTGCACCCGAGACAAAGGCCCACCTGAGCAAGGGGAAGGGAGGCCACCAGTGGTCCACACGTTGCCTCGGTCTCCCGGCAGGAATCATGGGTGGGGGGCAGGGAGCCACAGCTCCAGGGCTCTTGGCTGTGAAGTTGGGCCAGATGCAGAGTCGGCTTCAGGACCCACTTGGGATCGGCTTCCTTGTCTGTCACATAAGGTTGCCATAAAAGGGCACACCATATGGGGTCACTTGAGAGAGAAGTGAGATCTTTGATGCCCTTATACCTTGCCTTCCCCTCTTAGGATCCTGCTCCTCTACAGGAAGGATCGAATGTGGTCAAGCTAAGGTACTTTGAATGACGTTGTTTTTGGGGGTCTTCCTTCCCAGGGGTATTTGGATTCCACAGGAAGCCCGTGACTGGAGAAGATGAGTATACAAATCACTGATTTCAAATCCCTGCTGTCAGACACATGAGGACAATGACACTTGAAGATGGGACGCCCTATGGGGCGCCTGGGTGGCTCAGCCAGTTAAACATCCAACTTCTGTTCAGGTCATGATCTCACAGTTCGTGGGTTCAAGCCCTGCATCAGGCTCTGTGTTGACAGCCGGGAGCCTGGAGCCTGCTTTGGATTCTGTGTCTCCCTCTCTCTCTCTCTCTCTCTGCCACTCCCCAGCTCGTGCTCTGTCTCTGTATCTCTCAAAAAGAAATAAACCTTAAAAAGAATTAAAAAACAAAAGATGGGAGGCCCTATGAAGACACAGAACCCCAACCCAGAAACCCCACCTCTAGGAATTTAATCCTTGGGAACAGGGATGCACATGGAGGGCTTTTTCATGTAGGATGCTGCTCATGACGGCTAAAAGCTGGGCAAAATTTATGTGTGTTATCACCACAGGAGTTGGGTACAGTTATGTATGGCCCATCCATTCAATGGCAAAGTAGGAGCAATGATTCCATAATTCAAAGTCATTGTGTATGTACGTAAGCCAATTTGACAATAAATCATATTCATTAAAAAAAAATCACTGTGTAGAAAAGTGTAAAATAGCAAGGGAAACATTGTGACACGTAAGTAAACGTAATCAGAAAAGTCTAGAACAGCATGTGTACTGCACCCGCCTTTTTGTGTGAAGCACATGAACATATAAACACGTTTGACCCAAGTTATTGTTGGTGGCGGCATATGGTTTTTCTCTTTTCCTTTTTGCCTACCTGTAATATCTATAATGGATGTGTATGCTTTTTCTGAGAGAAAGGGAATATTCTTAACACAACAGGACTGGATAATACCTGAAGACAAGGACATCGTGACCTTTTTGTGAATGTAAATATTGGACATTCACAGCGTCTGAAAATGAGCTGAGATCAGAGGAGGAAGGTCAGGACTTCTTTCATCTTTGAGATCCTTGAGAATTAGTTGTTTATTTAAAAAAAAAAAGTCTTAGATTTTGGCTTTCTTATCTCTTTAGTCCAGTTATACCTTCCTGAGATAATGAGGCTGTCCCTCTTCACTGAGTACATGTAAAGCATTTCCATCTCACTACATCAGTCAGCTAATGCTGGGTAACAACCACAACATCGAAGTCACATATAATAACAAGCACGTGTTGCTCACACATTGGCAGATTAGCTGGGAAATTCTCAGCTCCAAGTTTTGGACACAAGGGCATCTTCTTCTTATGGTGGTGGCAGAGGCACCCCTGCCTGCACTTCGTTGGTAAAAGAAGGGACAAGCCACGTCCAAGTTCAAGAGGTCCTGAGGTTCACTTTGACTTCTGTCAGGGAAACCACCCGGTCTCATTGCAAAGTGCCCAGGTACAGGGAGGGCTAAAGAATAGAATCTCCTGTCTAACACCCAAGAGGGGTTGCTTTGGTGAGGTCACACTGTGAGATAGTTGGACGCACACATTTCAAATAACATTATGCCTCTACTGGTTTTAAAAGTAATTCTTTGAAAAGTATAATACCAATGAAAGGAAAATTAAAATGACTGTGATTCCATTATCTACAGGTGGCCTATTACGATTCTGCTGCATTCCCTTGAAGGATACACATCCATCTCCACACTCAGAAGCATCAGCATATGGGTGTGCAATAAAAGTAGCATCACATTTTACTTGGTTTTTAACCCACCTGTTTTTTTAACCTAATCTCATTCTGCGAGCTCTTACTTACATTATTAAACATTCTTTAGAAACAGGCTTTTCATAGATGTACAATAATTGACCCTAAAGACATAGTGCGACTTATGTAGACAATCCCCTATGGTTAGCTATTTAGGCTTTTCCAGATTGTGATTCTATTACAAATGACACTATAATGAACATCATGGAATACAGTAATAATCTACACATACTGAGCTTTTTCATACACCTGCCTCTGTGCTAAGCACTTCCCATGAATGATCTCATATAAGCCTCAAGTTTCCCTTTCCGGAAGATACAATGACTATCCCCATTTACTGATGACAAACCAGGGCACAGAGACGATAGGCACCTGCTCAGGGTCACACAGCAAACTAACTGGTAAAGCTGAGACCAAAATCCAGATCTGATTGATTACATAAAGCCCATGGTCTTAACCGTTACTCAGCTAACCTCTCCTCTGCGTACCCCCTGCTGCTGGCTTTGGGACTAACGCCTAGAAGAAAGATCACTGGGTTTGCACACTTTAAGGCTGTCAGGGTATGTTGCCAGCACACCGTCCGGAAAGATGTCAATTCAATCTACACCGGCATTCTATTCACTCATGGGGTTAACTGAGTGCTAGACACTGTTGCAGGTGCTGAAGACACAGTGAGGAGAAGACAGGTGCTGCCCCTGTTCTCCTGGGATTGCTGGGGTCCCTACTCCAAGGGCAGGGGAAGGGGACAGGGACAGAAGAAAGAACATTATACGGTCAGAAAAATAAAGCTGAGGGGGGCAGCAAGGACTGGCATGGGCCTTGGGGTGGGTGGGAAGGGGTCATCGTGCTCAATCGGCTTGTCCTGGAGGCCTTCTCAGAGGAGGTGGCCTTGAGCTGAGCTCTGAATGGCCAGGTGGGAAAATTTGGGAAAGAGGTTCCAGGCAAGAGACAGAGCAACTGCAGATTCACCAAGGTGGCCAACATCAGTGGTTTGAGGAAGGGGAGAAGGTAGGCTTGTCTGCATCGGGGTAAGTGAGGGAGAGAGGGCTGGGGCAGTCCGTGGGTGGGGAGGGATCAGGGAGGCCTTGCAGACCATGGGGAGGAGATTAAGGTTTTTTTCAAGCATGGTGGGAAGTCCTGGAAGGCAGCAGCATCATGGGTCTGAAAATCACACCATCTGCAGCCTCCTCTTTAAGGAAAGGGCATAGGATTAGGAATCAAAATTAGCTATGCGATTTCAGATTTACTTTGAATGAGAAAAGGAATCACAGTAAACTGCGGGTTTCGAAAAGCCAGCAATTACCAAAAGCATCACTAAATGTAGGACCTCCCTCCCCACCTATATATTTTACTTCATATCCTCACATACCTTCACGGCTTTGTTCCCTGCCTTCCTCCTCGCCTCCATCTGTCCTGCCCTCCCCCCCGCCCCGTCCCCAGTCCCCACCCCCCGAACTGTTTGGGCCACGTCCCTTTGTTCCTGTCTGCATAAGACAATGATTTTAGTAATGTCGTTTTCTGCGGAGGGACTAGGAAGTGGAGTCAGGTTTTCCTCCCGCGGAGTCTGATCATAACGGCTTTCTACATTGACGGAGTTAATATTTTTTCACCTTTACGACTCGCTACGGATTATGCCATGCAGATTTTCAGGATTCTTGTCGAATTTGGAAAACCTGTCAAGATCCTTTTATACGAGAGCAGGAAGGTTTCGGGGCACAGCCGCCAGTTTTCCTTACAGTTATAATCCTACTTCATCTTGGAGTTGACAATGCTCATTGACCACAGGGCTTGTGGTCACACAGAAGGGGTGTGGAGGGTGAGGGTCCCTGACGCTCAAGCTTCTTCAGTCCCTGGTAAAGCCACCTGTGTCTGGAGTGTTCTCTTTGGGGAGGAAGATGGTCTGACCACGGGGCTACTGAGCAGAGAACAGCAGAGTCTGGGTGCAGGGAGGAAGCAGGGAGCCAGGGAGGGGGCTGAGTGCAGGCTCCAGGCTTAGTGATGGTGGGGTCACTGATTTGGGGATCGTTTGGGATGTGCCGATCTGGGGAAGGAGAAGGGAGGCCTTGAGTATGATCTCTCCCATGTCTACTGTTTGACTTCTCTCTTTTTCCCATATTCTATGGGGACGGAGGCCTAGGGGTACCTCCCTCCCCACCCACCATCGCTTCTCACAGAGCCAGAGCCTCACCCCTGCCACAGTGAATACGACTGGAGGAACAAACAGGTCATCAATCAGTAATGACTCATGATATGTGACATGGTGCTGAGCAGAGAGATGACAGCAGATTGGTCACCTAATGGGTCTAAATAGGAACTCAATGGGCAGCCAGGCCCCCGGTGGGGCCGGAGGGGGACCTCATTCTGCCCCCAGGAGAGAAGATGCTGCCAGAGCGTCAGGACCCAGGTTCTCTGTGATCCTACCTGGAAGTCAGTCATTGTCCGGCCACTTGCACACTGACAGCCGAAGGAGGATTTCCAGATAGATTTGAGGGCAGTGGGGAAACTCCATCTCACTCCCCGGCCAGAGAATAAAGGTATTTCCATAAGGCACATTGGGTGCA
This sequence comes from Hyaena hyaena, assembly GCF_003009895.1. NCBI lineage: Eukaryota > Metazoa > Chordata > Mammalia > Carnivora > Hyaenidae > Hyaena > Hyaena hyaena. The sequence goes on along the minus strand of NW_024080635.1, from coordinate 3,614,404 downwards.
TTGTTTAAGGAGGAAAGAGAGCTCTGTGAGGCCGGCCAAGTGGAGAGTGGGTGTCTCGGCATTTGGGCTGAAGTTGGAGGTCGTCAGTGCCCACAGATGGCCTCTGGCAGGTTCTCCCCACCTTGGACCCTTGGCCAAGGACATCTGTACGTGAGCCCATCCGCCCGCAGGGACTGTATGGGCCGGGCCAGGCACGGGGCAGAGGGCTGAGGCCCGCACGGGACTGGTGATGTGAGGGGGTCCGGGCCGGGGAAGATGGCCCCCAGACACATGGATGATGTTTGTTCTGGTTCGATTTGGGATGGAAACTCACTGAAAACAGCAAAAAAGCAATGAAAATCTGGGGAAGTGGGGGGGGGGGGAAGGGAAGCCCTATCTGTCATGACACAGAGGCTGAGCGGCTAGGGATCAGAGGGTTATGGCCAGTGCCACAGGTTTAGATCGGAGGGAACCCCGTGCCTCATTGAGCGACTGCTTGCTCCAAATTGAACTGCGTCTCCCCAAAACTCATACTCACGCTGAAGTGCTAACCCCCCGTACCCCAGAATGTGACCTTATTTGGAGAGAGGGCCTTTCCAGTGCTAATCAGGTTAAAATGAGGTCCTGAGAATGAGCTGTAAAGGGCAGTCCTGGACAGACATCTGCAGGGTGAGGATGAGGGCAGACACGGGGTGAGGCATTATGAGCCGAAGGACACCAAAGGTTGCCAGGCACCCGCCTGGAGACGGCAGAGGCTGAGACAGATTCTCCTCACAGCCTCCCAAGGGACCAACTGCAGCACCACTTTGACCTTGGACTTGCAGCCTCCAGAACCCAGAGACGGCAAATGTCTCTCAGTGCCTGGTACATGGCGCTGTCGTGCAGCCCTAGCAAATGAACACGGGGACATTGGGAGGCAGACTTGAAGGAGGAGGGGAAGGTGGCCAGGCGGATGCTGAGGAAGAACATTACAGGGGGAGGGACTGCTTCAAAGGCCATGGTGGGGGTGCAGACCGTGAGGGCTCCTGTGCACCTTTGGGCTCCATGCTGAGTGCAATGGGGAGCCCCAGCAGGACTCGGGCCTCCCGTCCACACAGGCTCACCCCTCTTGCAGGGTCAAGAAGAGCATATGGGTGAGGGGGGAGCAAGGGGCCCAGGCGGGGGAGTACCGTTGCTGTGATGCAGGAGGGAATGATGGTGACGTGGGCCTGGGGGCTTCAGAGCAGGTGGCGTCAGGGGTCAGGCTCTGCATCTGTGCTGAGAGAAGAGCCACCAGGGTTGGGGGGTGCGGATGTGGAGGAAGGGGTGACTGCACAGCTTCTGGTCCAATCCATCCACAGGATGAATTGTTGAGCCCTTGTCAGGAAAGACAAAACCTAACCTTCACGGTCCTTGAAGACCAGGCAGTGACCTTTAGATCCGAGAAAGGACAGGTGAGTTCACCAGACTTGGTTCTGCAAGTCAGCGCCGCGGGGCAATGAGCCGAGGCAGCCCCAGGTGGCGAGCCCTTGACATTGTCCACTCCTGGTCCCCTGAGAAGGACACCTGACCTGTAGAGCTGCTGGGCTTTCCAGGAACACATCCACCTTCCTGCCTGCGAAAAGGAGACAGGCCTCCAGGGCACAGGAAATGATGCCTTTGCTCTGCAAGTATTTGAGACAATGAACCCAAAGAGAACTTCTGAATTCTTGTTCTAGGGGCACCTGGGTGGCTCAGCCAGCTAAGTGTCCAATTTCAGCTCAGGTCATGATCTCACAGTTCATGGATTCGTGTCCCACATTGGGCTCTGTGCTGACAGCTCAGAGGCTAGAGCCTGCTTGGGATTGTGCGTCTCCCTCTCTCTCCACCCCTCCCCTGCTCATATTCTCTCTCTCTGTCTCTCAAAAATAAGTAAAACTTTTTAAAACATTTAAAATCTGTGCCTAAATCACATCTGCTAACATTCCATTGCCAAAGGGAGTCATATGACCAAGCCCAAAGTCAAAGAGATGCTATTCCACATCGCACACAGAATTGATGCATAAAGAACTCTCATCATGGCCCAAACAGGTGATCCACAAAAGGAGATTCAAGTGGCCAATAAATGGATGAAAAGAAGTTTAATTTCTCTGTGAATCAAAGAAAGGCACATGCAAAGAGAGGTTTGTTTTCCATTTACCAGATAGATGAAGATTAAGAAAACTGACAGATCCACTTACCTTAATTGGAAAATGGGCACCCTCGTGCAGCAGTGATGGTAATACTAATTGACTCAACCTTTTCAGGAAGACAGTTGGGCAATATGTGTCAAAATGTAAAATGAACGCACCTTTTATCCTGATACTCTCACTCCAAGGAATTTATTGATGGAGTCACATAAACTAACAAAAAAGAGGTGTGCTATAGTGGTTCATTGGGGCATGGTTTACTTCGTAAGATCAAAGTCACATAAACTAACAAAAAAGAGGTGTGCTATAGTGGTTCATTGGGGCATGGTTTACTTCGTAAGATCAAATAGCCGTAAATAGGGAACTGATTTGTTAAACAAGTGCAAGGTAATGATCTAAGATAATGCCATTCTGGAGGGCCTGGGTGGCTCAGTCGGTTGAGCGCTGACTTTGGCTCAGGTCATGATCTCGTGGTATGTGAGTTTGAGCCCCGCATAGGGCTCTGTGCTCACAGATAGCTCAGAGCCTGGAGCCTGCTTCAGATTCTGTGTTTCCTGCTCTCTCTGCACCCGCTTCAACCCTCGAGCTCTGTCTCTCTCTCTCTCTCTCTCTCAAAAATAAGAAAAACATTAAAATTTTTTTAAAAATAATGTCATTCTGTAGTAAGGGAAAAGTGATCCACCGTACCTCGTTGAAAGAAAACAGAACGTAGGTATGAACCCAGAAACCCATTTATTGATATCAAGAAACATAAACAAGGATTTTGGCCGAAATCTTAGCAACTGGTCTACTTCAGTGATAGGATTCAGGGAGATTTCTACTTCTCTGTACTTTTTCCTACTGTTTGAAGGGTTTATAATAAAACATGTACTATTTTATAAAGATAAAACTTTAAATGAAATGAAACTAGTTTAAACATTTCACCCTGTAAATGACCTAGAAGAACCATTATGATAATAAGTCACGCTAGATTTTAAACAGAAAAAGAAGTATCTATGCCATTATGTTTTTAGTTAGTCTTCTGTTAACTTGTACAGAATGATTTTAAAACGTAACTTCATTATCCCTGCTTTGGGATTTAATAGAAGTTTTAATTTTATATCTATTTCGAAAGTGCTTTATTTAATGCTCTTTACTTTTGAGGGGGCCAGGTGCTGTCTGCCAATTGCTTACAGGTCGGAAGCTATCACTTCTGACCCATTTCTTCCTGGTGATCATATGCTAAGTATAGTTGCTGATGCACAGCTACGTACATTCAGAGACACAGCTCTAAACGTATTTGGCTCCAGGACCAGCTACATCAAAGCTTCACATTTCTTTGCTTCATTCTCTTAGCCTCCTCGATGATGGAGGCATGATTATTTCTGAGGACACCGAGAATGGAGCTGTTTAAGGGACTCAACTAGAACCCAACAGTTCATAGGCGAGCAAGCTTTACCAAGAGTTACACCTCACCCCAAAGGTCCAAGAAACTATAGAAGGCATCAAGAAATAAATCTAGTAAACTATGTGCAAGACTTTTAAGGGGAAAATTAAAGATGTTATGGAAGGACATAAAAGAAAATCTGAATACAAGGAGAGATACAACATGCTAATAATGGACGGGGAGAACCACTCATCTAAAAGGTGTCAATTGACCCCTCAAGCTACTCAGTAAATGCGATAGGATAACAATGTGTAAAATACCTACAAGAGCTTCAGGGGAAACATGACAGTCTGGTTCAAAAGCTCATGTGGGAAATAATTTTGAAGAGCAAAGACAACTTACCCTCTCAACACCAAGATTTACGGTAAAGCTGTCGTATTTCAGATCCTGGGGTGTTTGTAGAACATAAGGCGAAGAGGCCAATAGAGAGATGGAAATGGACTTGGATGCACATGGGAGCTCCAAAGATAACAGAGGAAGTGTTGCAGAGAAGAAGGGAAATATAGATGGCACTGTAGATAGTGCTAGGAAATTGGCTCTATGCAGGGGGAAACGTTTATGTCTTACATGAACGGTAACTGTATAAAGTCAATCTTCACCGTGAAAACTGCAAGAAATAAAACTGAAACGGTAGAAGACACTTAAGAAAGTGTCTTTCTGACTTTGGGTGGGAATTTTTTTTTATGTTCATTTTTGAGAGAAAGAGAGACAGAATGTGAGCGGGGGAGGGGCAGAGAGAGAGGGAGGCACAGAATCTGAAACAGGCTCCAGGCTCTGAGCCATCAGCACAGAGCCTGATGCGGGGCTCGAACTCAAACTTGTGAACTGTGATATCATGACCTGAGCTGAGGTCGAACGCTTAACCTACTGAGCCACCCAGGGGCCCTGAGTGGGAACAAATTTCTTAAACAAAACACAAAAGCACGAGCCACAAAGGAAGAAAACAATTGGATGGAATACAATAAAAAATAAAATTAAAAGCTTCTCTATAATAAAGGACCCCTTAGTCAAAATTTTAAAAGAAAGAAAGGCAAGACTTCGAGGAATTAGATGATTGCCATGCATATCATCAATTAAGAATTAGCATCCAGGCTATGTAAAAGAAACCCTACAAATGATAAGAATGTGACAAACTGCCCAACAGAAATGCGTACGCAGAGAACTCAGAAATGCATGGCCAATGACCAAGAGATGCTCAGTCTTACTAGAAATCAGAGGAATGCAAATTCAAATAATACAGATCTGTCATCCCACATTCTCATGCAATGGCAGGTGGAAATGTAAATTGTTGCAAACACTGCGAGTCTTGGCAGTATCCCCCGAAGTTGCAGACATGGGTGCTTGGAGACTCAGCAACCCCACAGCCAGGAATAAACCACAGAGAGCTCAGGCACGTGTGCACGAGGAGATGCAGGCAGGCGCATTCCGGCACCACTGTGCGCAGTAGTGACGAGGTCACAGCCTAAATAGCCATCGCTCGGAGCGTGGCAGTGTCAACTATGGGGCCATCATGAAAGGGGGAACATCAGTGGACTAAACTAGCGGTTGCCTCTGTGGATGGAGGGTAGGCAGTGGGATTGGCTTCAGGGTTCGGCTGCACCTGAGACATCGTGTTTCTTTAAAATAAATAAAAACAGGGGTGCCTCTGTGCGTCTGTCGGTTGAACATCTACTCTTGATATTGGCCCAGGTCATGATCTCACGGTTCGTGCCATCGAGCCCTACATGGGGCTCTGTGCCGAGAACGTGGAGCCTGCTTGGGATTCTCTCCCTCTCTCTCTCTGCCTCTCCCCTACTCACGTGCACTCTCTCTTTCTCCCTCAAAATAAGTAAGCAAGCAAGTTTCAAATAAAATAAAATAAGAATAAAAAAGGACAAACGGCATAAGAGAGTTCTTTCATGGTGAAGTAAGATTTTGTATCTCGATCATGGTGGCGATTCTATGAATCTATGCACATGATAAAACTGCACTGAACCTCACACACACAACACACACATATACAAACCCATGTAAATGAATACATATACGAATTGGTAAAATCTGAATAAAGTTTGTACTCTAGTTAAGTATCATGCCTACATTGGTTGGGTCCCTGGTTTTGGTGTTATGGTATAGTTATGTGGGAAGTACAGTTTCAGTAGCTGGGTAGAGGGTACAAAGGACCTCTCTACTATTTTCACAACTTCCTGTGAGTCTGTAGTTATTTCAAGGTTAAAAGCTATTTCAAAATAAGGGAGAAGAAGAAAGGAATCTGAGGTAAATAAGCAAACTTTAATATATGTTTATTGTTGGGGGGCACCTGGGTGGCTCAGCCGGTTAAGCATCTGACTTTGGCTCAGGTCATGATCTCATAGGTTGGTTCGTGAGTTCAAGCCCCATGGAGGGCTCTGTGCTGACAGCTCAGAACCTAGAGCCCACTTCGGATTCTGTTCTCTCTGCCCCTCCCCTGCTCATGCTCTGTCGCTCTCTGTCTCTCAAATGAATAAACATTAAAAAAAAATTAAAATACATGTGTTGGGTATTTGAGTGTTTGCAGCAGTAATAATATAAAAGTGATTATTCATACATTCCCTTATGCTCAGAGGAGATTTATATATATTAACAACGTAGTGGTGTGGGCTCTATTATCATTGTCATATTACACATAATGAAGCTAATGCACAGAGAGGTTAAGTAACTCACTCGTTATGGCAATGGAATCCAACCCAAGCTGCCTGGCCTCTGAGTCAGGGCTCTTAACTGCTCCCTACGCTATAGCACCTCTCTGTTTTTATTTCATATAATTCTCTGTGATTTACTATGTATTTCAATTATTTTAGGAAATATTATTTAAATTTAAATTATTCACATTTATTTTAAAAATTAAAAAAAATTAGAAAACATTTTTTCAAGGTAGGAACAATAAACTTGCTGTATAGAGTAACTGTAAGAAAGAGGTCAAGGTCACTTGAAGAGTGACATCAAGTCTAAGGGAGGTCAGTAGGCTCCTGACAGATTCCCCACACAGTGGCCCACGTGCTTCACTCTGTAAAGAGACACTGTGCACCACACTCTACAGTCTACAATATGCTACGGCGTCTAATGCCTTTCTGGCATCGTGTCATCCTGTCCGTAACTGGGAGAGGCCTGCATTGGGCCCACTTCATGGATATGGGGACTGAGTCCTGCAGCGGCACTTGGAAGCAGGTTTGCATGAAGACAGAGCCTCTGGTCTTAGCCACTCACTGCAGCACCTCCAGGTGAGAGGGAGTCTTTTTTTTTTTCTTTAATTTTTTTATGTCTTCATTTTATTTTGAGAGGCAGAGAGTGAGCAGGGGAGGGGCAGAGAGAGAGGGAGACACAGGATCTGAAACAGGCTCCAGGCTCTGAGCTGGCAGTCAGCACGGAGCCCAACGCGGGGCTCGAACCCACAGACTGTGAGATCATGACCTGAGCCGAAGTTGGCCACTTGACCGACTGAGCCACCCAGGCGCCCCTAGAGGGAGTCTTTGAGGGGTGGGGGTGGGGCTGTGGCGACAACGCCACGCTGCTCCCAGCACCTGGGATTTCTGTCACCACACGGCCTCCAGCCACAGAGAGGAAGCTCCCACACGCGGGGACTGACAGCGGAGGCCGGGCGGGAGGCCAGCCCTCGGTCCCCGAGCCGACCACTGCCCTGCCGTGCAGACCATCGTCACGCCTGCGCTCCAGGTGGGGTCGGCTGAGGCCTTCATCCGGACCCAGGCCCGCACCCAATCCTGCTTCCCCCCTGCCTTGCACAGGTGTGGCGCCCAAGTTGCCTCCTAACACACGCCCTTCGCGCTAGCCACCCCCCTCTAGCCCCCTGTCTGCTCCCTGGGCACCTGCAGGAAGAGGGGTCCCAGGAGACCTGGGGGGAGGCCAGAGCATTCCCTGGGGAGACTTGAGGAGGCCAGGTGGGGCCTGAGGGCTCCAGGGCTCCCTCCGGGGCAGGAGCAGAGGCCGGTGGCGAGAAGACGGGGCGCCAGGAGGGCTGGAGAGACAGCCTGGGCTCCCTGTGTCTTTCCAGGGCTTAGTGTCCTGCGCGCCAAGCCCCAGCGAGGGGCCAGGGGGCGCTCGACCGGGTTCTCATCTGATTTTTAGCCCTGATGCCTCTTCGACAGGGTGAAGCCCTGAAGCGCTTTAGCTGTGTTGCACCAGTGGTTCTGCGCTGCAGAGTTTTGTGGACGGAGTTGAATCCGCTCCTTCTCCCTTTCTATGCTTGTAACTCCTTTCTCCAGCAGCGAGGCGCCCGGCTCTCATTATCCCCCTGTCGGAAGCCAGTCTTCTGAGCACACTTCCTGCTGGCTCCACATCGCCCTCTCTGACCTGGGCTCCCATCTCACCCTTTGTCCCCACCCCTCTACCCTGTTGGGCGATGTGCTTCCTGCTTGTGATGGGCACTTAATCGTTGTTCACCGGATCAATGAAGGAATGAACTTCGAATGGATGGCTGGATGCCAGTTACACGGACCCCCAGCCCAATGCTCATGGTGGCTCATAATTATTATATTATTATTAAATGAGCACATAGGTATGGAAAGAACAGTACCAAAAGCTCCTAATTTATCACCAATCAGGCCTAAAGTTTATCTTTCATGCATCTGTGAACAATGTTTCACGAACCATTTGGACGCATCAGCAGGATTACGGATAGCAAGTCTGTCCTATTTATATTCATAAATTCATAAATTCATAGCCCCAGAGTCAACTTCAGTGATGAATTAAAACCAGGAGGGAAAGACTCACGTAGTATGAGAGGAAGGTCAAGGTCAGAAGAGGCCTTTTGGCGGGGCGCCTGGGTGGCTTAGTCGGTTAAGTGTCCGACTTTCGCTTAGGTCATGATCTCGCGGTTCGTGGGTTCGAGCCCCGCGTCGGGCTCTGTGCTGACTGCCGGCTCAGAGCCTGGAGCCTGTTTCAATCTGTGACTCCCTCTCTCTCTGACCCTCCCCTGCTCACGCTGTCTCTGTCTCTCTCTCCTAGAAATAAATAAAACATTAAAAAAAAATTTAAAAAAAAAAAAAAAGAAGAGGCCTTTTGGCTCCGCCACTCAGGAGATGAGCTCAGACTGCAGGTAGCCATGAAAATCAATAGCACAACCTCTGTGGAGGGCCATCCAAAAACAATAAAATGATAACATATTTTTAAAGTTTATTTATTTATTTTGAGAGTGAGAGTGCTGAGGAGGGGCAGAGAGAGAGGGAGAGAAAGGATCCCAAGTCCGCTCTGAAGTGCAGAGCCCCATATGGCACTCGAACCCAGGAACCATGAGATCACGACCTGCTGAAACCAAGAGTCAAACCCTTAACTGACTAAGCCACCCAAGTGCCCCAATAAAATGATAATAAATGATTGAGTTTTTCCTCTGTGAGGACACAATAACCCTAGGAAGTGAGGATCATTGTCATCTCTGTTTTCCAGCGGAAGAAACTGAGTTTTGTAAATGGGGTCGAGTCTCGTTTTCCCCCTTCCTCTTATTTGTCACCCCCTTCTCTGACAATGAGACCCTGGCTGTCATTTTCCTTAATGTATTTACTAATGTGATCGGGGAGATAGAGTCTTTTGCCCACTGTCACTCAGCTTCATGGTGCAGCAGATCGGCAGATGCTTCTAGAGTGTCTGGTTCAAAAAGTTCACTTCCAGGAAACGCTCTTACGGGAGTGATCATGGCCCATGGGGTCTCCACATGTTTAAACTGAATGGCGCACAACTGTCCTCTCATGTGACTCTAATACCACAGGCACAGACTGCCTGCCAGAGGGTTTCAGGGCTCCAAGCATTGCCTCCCTCTCTCTGGGTGAAGCTGAAGGACATTTCTCCGGGACCCCAGTCACCGGGTCCACAGCCCTGTGCCACACGGTGATGGTGGCCCCTCCTCGGACAGGAAGCTGGTCAGGCCAGCCTCCCATCGGCCCAGCTGAGCAGCCCATGGCAGATGCAATGCACCTTGCTCAGCCGCCAAGGCCATGCTCAGTGTCACAGCCCATAACTGTCCCTCTCCACTTGTGGAAGACCGAGTCACCCCTGGGAATAAAGCCTGGGAGGAAGTCTCTTACTCAGACTGAAGGGATCTGCTTTGGTGGTGAAGGGATGGAAAGGCAGCAGGGGCTGAAAAGGCAAACAGTCAAGGCTGCCTTGGCAGGTAAGGTGAGAGAGGAAGGGGCTCACTGCCTGTCATGGAGGCAGGTGCGAGGAGAGCACAAGGGTCAAGCCCCCCACCTACCCCCTGCTGGAGCCGGGACCGGGAGCCTCCACGCTTCCCCACAGCAGGACGGCATGTTGGCCTCGCTTCTCACCTCACCTGGTTTCTTTTCTGAGACATTTGAGGAGGCACACTCTACAAGTACCATGAGATTTCTCCACACCACACTCTCCACAGAACATCATAGGCCTTCTGCGTGTATATTTTCTCTCCGAAAATGTCAAGTAGCTCTTTTCTAGAAGCACTGAACAGAGATCACGACAATTAGAGGCTAATTTCATCCCGTTTAGAGGTAACCTGGAAAAGTGGGAGTAAAGAGACCTGCTTGGAGGCCACACTCGGTCCCCCCTCACCCTCCAAGCCCCTGCCCTCCTGCTCCCTCTTTCGCTCTTCAGAGGCGCCTAGGGGCTCCCCACACTGAGGGGACTGATGAGTCAGTCCCCCAGGGCCCTCGCCAAGGCCTGCCTTCCAGAAATCCAGCTCCCCCACACACTCAGCTGGTCTGAGGTGAGTGGTGAGTTAAAAGGCTTCAGTTGTGGGGCGCCTGGGTGGCTCAGTTGGTTAAGCGTCCGACTTCAGCTCAGATCATGATCTCACGGTTCGTGGGTTCAAGCCCCGTGTCGGGTTCTGTGCTGACAGCCAGCTCAAGAGCCTGGAGCTTGTTTCAGATTCTGTATCTCTCTCTATCTGACCCTCCTCTGCTCGTGCTGTCTCTCTCTGTCTCTCAGAAATAAATAAAAAACATAAAAATAAAATAAAATAAAAAAGGCTTCAGTTGTGTCTGGACAAGTAAAGAACACGGAAGCTCCCTGAGACTTGATGGGCACTGCTAACTGCCTGGTGACGACATCTAAGAAATCCTCCCAGGCCACTGGCTCTTTGCCACCCACGAGGATTCTGGGCTCAGGATGGACCAGCAGGGAAGGGTCAAAGCACAGATGGCAAGCCTCTGATGCCAAGCTCCACTCAAAAGGGCATCTTCTTCCCAGGAGGGTTGGGGCTGGGGTGAGACACTGGACTCCAGGGGTCTTTGTTAAGCAGGGGAGCTTTGGGCTTCTGAAGCATTTGTAGGTCAGAAATTGTCAAATACCAACAATTTCATGTTGCTTGACTAATGCGTACCTCATTTCAACTCCACCAGGACCCTGTGAGGTACACATGATCCCTCTTTTATGGAAAACGGGCCCCGCCATCTCTCCTGCCCTCTGAAATCAACCCACACTTGGCCTCGTTCCCTGATCTCGTCATGCCTATGCTCACCTGCCTCCTCTGCTCAGACTATGCCTCTGCCCTGGACTCCTGTTCCTTACCTTTCATCTATTCTACAGATATTTATTGACAAACTGCTATGTGATGGTTTTGTGTTAAGAACTCCAAGTACATTAAATGAATAAGATGGTGACGAGCTTATGGGGCACCTGGGTGGCTCAGTCAATTAAGCGTCTGACTCTTGGTTTCAGCTCAGGTCAAAATCTCACGGTTTGTGACTTCGAGTCCCGTGTCAAGCTCTGTGCTGCTGATGTGGAGCCTGCTTGGGATTCTTTCTCTCCCCTCTTCTCGCTGCCCTCCCCCTGCCTCAAAATAAATAAATAAATTAGAAAAAAAATAGCTTAGCAACCAGTGTAGGCAAAGGATATTTTCGTGACTTCATCTATACGTATTCAGCAAAAGATTTGTTTTTAAGGGAAAATATAGTGATTTAAAGAATGCAAGGCGTTTTGCCCAACACCCTACCAATTGTAGTGGCGTGGGCTGACCTCACAGCCTGGGCCATGTCAGGTGGGACACTACGCACTGGCCGGGTGCAAAAGACGAGGGTGGGGCCAGGGTGTGTGGAAGCGGGCTGGTTAGGAGGAACGTGCAGACAACATGGGCTGGAGCATCCCATGGGGAGCAGCTACCTGGGTGAGCACAGTACAGGGGAGAGAGGGAGCTGTAGGGAACATGCAGTGAAAGTTCATCCAGATAAAGTTTGTCCTGGAGACCGGAAGTGTTCACTGGCCTGCCTCCCTTGAGGTGCCTTGGGGGTCAGAATAGGGCTGGGGGGAGGACAGGTGCAAACGGCCTCAGACCCCCTCGGAGGCCACTCTGAGAAACCCTGTGGCCATCAAGGATAGATTTAGGGGTTCGATGCCAGATCCAATTTTGGAAAAATAGCATTTGACTCAATGATAATGACAGAAAGGCATACTGGAAAATTGTATGTCAGACTTTTGCCTCTGGCCCATGATGAACTAAAAAGAAGGGAATTTACCCTCCCACCCTAATCATCAGAAAGGGACAAAACAGCAAACAGTTTTTGGACATTCGATACTTGGCTGTGCAGAAGTGTTATCACAGAAGGAAACAGGTGAATGGAGCCCATGACTGCCTGGCTCCCTGGAGGTGACTTCCAGACTGCAAAGAACATAGTGAGAACTAAGGGTGCCTGGGTAGCTCAGTCTGTTAAGCCTCTGACTTCAACTCAGGTCATGATCTCACAGTTCATGGGTTCGAGCCCCATGTCAGGCTCTGTACTGACAGCTCAGAGCTGTCAGAGCAGAGTTCAATCCAGGGCCTTCTTTGGATTCTGTGTCTCCCTCTCTCTCTGTTCCTCCCCTACTTGTGCTCTGTCTCTGTCTCTCAAAAATAAATAAACATTAAAAACTTAAAAAAAAAAAAAAAAGAATGTAGTGAGAACTCACACAGAGCCTGACAGCCTTGATGATTTGAGAAGAGGGAGATCAGAAAGAGAAAGAAGAGCCCAACATGGAGAGAATTTGGAAAACAGAATATTGGAGAAGGGTTCACTGTAAGGAGAGAATACTCCAAAGAAATTCAGATGAGTCCCCTGAAGAAATTGATTTGTGCATGTCTGAAACGAGAGTATTCAGGGACGGCGAAGAACCACCAGAATAGGGAATGCAAAGAAATTCTTGAAACTTACACAGGACTGGGAAGTTTTGCTCTTTTCTACTTGAGCGGAAAGACCTCAATGTAAGTAAAACATCAGGTAGAATCCTCAGAAGGCTATTATTAGATTAGAAGTCGGTGTTAATTAACCCTAAAATAAACTCTTTCCTGTATCTGCCATAACAAACTTAAAAGCAAGCGTCGAAAGTATCCAATGGATAAAAATAATTTTCCTGCTTCCCAGAAGAAAATTCAATACTACTGAAAGAACTATGACAAAATGTAATAGCCCACAACATAGAAGCACAATGTCCAGCATAAAAAAAAAAAAAACAACTTACCTTCCAATATCCAAGGAAGTAGTAGAATGTTCCTAAGAAGGAGAAAGAGGAGGATGAGAGGGGAGAGGAGGAGGAGGAGGAGGAGGAGGAAGAAGAGGAGGAGGAGGAGGAAGGGAAGAAGAAGGAAAGGAGAAGAAAAAACATGAAGAAAGAATGGAACAATAGATATGCATTAGAAAGGGATAAAAAACAACAAATATGGGGGCGCCTAGGTGGCTCAGTGGGCTAGGCATCCGACTTCTGCTCGGGTCATGATCTCGCGGTTCATGGGTTCGAGCCCCGTGTTGGGCTCTGTGCTGACAGCTCAGAGCCTGGAGCCTGCTTTGGATTCTGTCTCCCTCTCTCTCTGACCTTCCCCTGCTCACACTGCCAATCTCTCTCCCAGAAATAAATAAAACATTAAAAAAAAAACAACCAAAAAAACCCAACAAATATGTTGGAACTAGTAAATAAATATATCAAAATACCTATTATAAATATACTATATATGTTTTAAAAAGCAAAAGATTGGGGCACCTGGGTGCGTCAGTTGGTTAAACGGCTGACTTCAACTCAAGTCATGATCTCACAGCTCAAAGGCTCATGAGTTCAAGCCCCACATCAGGTTCTGTGCTGACAGCTTAGGACCTGGAGCCTGCTTCGGATTCTGTGTCTCCCTTTCTCTATGCCCCTCCCCCACTCTCTCTCTCTCTCTCAAAAATAAATAAGCATTAAAAAATTAAAAAATAAAAAGCAAAAGATAATAAAAGCAGGCTGAGTTATAAAAATCCAAATAAAATATTTAGGGCTGAAAAATATAATTTCTGAAATGAAAAAAAATATATAGGGGATGGGATTAACAGTGGATTAGATCCTGTAACTGAAATTGTCAATGGAATTGAAGATAAAGCAAAATAACTATCTGAAATAAAGCAAAGAGAGAAAAAACTGAAGAATGAAAGAATAAATAGAACATCAGTGAGCTGTGAAGCAATATTGAATGGCCTAACATAACTATAACTGAAGTTCCAGGAAAGGATGCGGGGAGGGATGAGAGAGAAAACATATTTTGAGAACAGCTTCCAATGAACCCAGGAAGATAGCACAATCGGAAGTGCCAGGAATCTGTTTCTTCACCTAGACAGCAACAGTGCTGGCAGAATCTGTCTGCTGTAAATGTTTTAGAACTCTGAAGTCTATTGAACGCTTGCAACTTCTAGGGAAAGGCTTGCATGAGAAACTGAGGTTAATCTTGATCAACATCAGCTCTTAGCACTGGGGCGGCTACCCATCCCTCACCCCCATCCACAGGGCAGGAAGCTATGCCCATGAAGACAGTTTGAGGCAGCTTGAACACAGCTTGGGGGGACCAGGATGGGCACAAGGGATGCTGTCCTCCAAATACCAGGGTTCTGTGCTCTGATCGCTGCTGCTTCTGGTCACAGAGGCACAAACAAAGAGTTGGGCAGCCATTGTTGCAAGATTCTCCCATTCAGCTGAAGTGACTGCCAGGATTTTTCAACTGGCTGGCCTCTTTCACACACACCCTCCCCTCCATTTTTCTTATTTTCCCCTTTTGGAAGCCAGACATTAAAGACTGGGTCATTCAAAAATATTTACTACATAGGGAAAATTTTAAAGCAGTCACGCATGTTCAGGGAAAGGCTCAGAAAAGACCCGAGAAAACCTTAGGTTTATATCTCAGGCTGGTCCTCAGCACAGAGATGGCCTAGAACAATCAAGGGGAAAAAAATGAAGCAAAACAGTAACAGAAGAGCAAACCCTGGGGACGGAGGTAAATCTGATTTCCAGAGTTATTGCGCTATTACATTCAAATGTCCAGTTTTCAACAAAGAAGCACAAGGCACACAGAGAACCAGGAAAGTATCATCTACTCAAAGAAAAAAAAACAAGTCAACAGAAATCATCTCAAAAGAAAACAAATATGACGGCTAATATAGTAAACAAAGACTTTGAAACAACAGTCTGAAAGATTCTCAAAGAACTAAAGGAATGTGTGGAGAAACTCAATAAAATGCTGTATGAACAAAAAGGAAATATCAATAAAGAGATAGAAGCCCTAAAAACAGACCAAAAAGAAATTCTGGAGCTGAAATGTACACTAAGTGAAATGAAATATTCACTAGAAGAATCCAAAGGCAGGTTTGAGCAGGCAGAAGAAAGAATTAATAAACTCAAAGACAGGTTAGTGGAAATTGTTGAGTCTGAGGAACAGAAAGGAAAAAAATGGAAGAAAAGTGGACTGAGCCCAAGGACCTAGAGGAATGCAAAGAAAGCCTCAATCAGACCAACAGACACACTGTAGGAATCCAGAAAGGGAAGAGAGAGAGGGACAGAGAGACTATTTAAAGAAATAATAGCTAAACCCTTCCCAGATTTGATGAAAGACATGGATATTAACATCCAAGAAGCTCAGTGAATCTTCTTCTTTTTTCTTTTTTTTCAAATAGTTTATTGTCAAGTTGGTTTCCATATAACACCCAGGGCTCATCCCCACAAGTGCCCTCCTCCATGCCCATCTCTCCCCTCCCCTCCCACACTCATCAGTCCTGTTTGTTCTCAGCATTCAAGAGTCTCTCATGGTTTGCCTCTCTCCCTTTCTCCCACCATTTCCCCCTTTCTTCTCCCCCATGATCCTCCGTTAAGTTCCTCCTAATCCTCCTATACATGCAAACATATGGTATCTGTCCTTCTCTGCCTGACTTATTTCACTCAGCATAACACCCTCAAGGTCCATCCATGTTGCTACACATGGCCAGATTTCATTGTTTCTCATTGCCATGTAGTATTCCATGGTATAGATAAACCACATCTTCTTGATCCATTCATCTGTTGATGGACACTTAGGCTCTTTCCATGTTTTAGCTATTGTGGAGAGTGCTGCTATGAACATTGGGGTACATGTGCTCCTATGCATCAGCATTTCTGTATCCCTTGGGTAAATTCCTAGCAGTGCTATTGCTGGGTCATAGGGGAGTTCTAGTGTTAGTTTCCTGAGGAACCTCCACACTGTTTTCCAGAGGGGCTGTACCAGTTTACATTCCCACCAACAGTGTAGGAGGGTGCCCGTTTCTCCACATCCTCGCCAGCATCTAGAGTTCTCTGATTTGCTCATTTCAGCCACTCTGACCGGCGTGAGGTGGTATCTCAGTGTGGTTTTGATTTGTATTTCCCTGATGAGGAGGGACTCTGAGCATTGTTTCATGTGTCTGTTGGCCATCTGGATGTCCTCTTTGGAGAAGTGTCTGTTCATATCTTCTGCCCATTTCTTCGCTCAGTGAATCTTCTAAGATGAACTTAAAGAGACCTGCACCGAGACACATCATCAAACCTTTGAAAGACAAAGAAAGAATCTTGAAAGTAGCAAGAGAGAAGCAACTTGTCACAAGTTGCTGAAAATCGGTACGATAAGACTTCTTATCAGGAGCTTTGGAGGCAAAAAGACAGTGGGCTGATACATTCAAAGTGCTAAAAGAAAAAAATCCCCATAAACCAAGAATCCCATATCTAGCAAAACTGTCCTTCCAAAGTGAAGGAGAGGTGCCTGGGTGGCTCAGGGGGTTGAGTGTCGGACTTAAGCTCAGGTCATGGTCTCCTGGTTCGTGAGTTTGAGCCCCGCGTTGGGCTCTGTGCTGACAGCTTAGAGCCTGGAGGCTCCTTCAGATTCTGTGTCTCCCCTTCTCTCTGCCCCTCCCTTGCTCATGCTCTGTCTCTCAATAATAAAAACGTTAAAAAAATTTTTTTAAAGTGAAGGAAAAATTAAGACATTCTCAGAAAAGCAAAAGCTGAGGGAATTTATTACCACTAGACCTTCCTTGTAGTGCTCAAGGCAAGTCCTGTAGGGTGAAATGAAAGAACACTAAACAGTATCTTGAAGCCGATTGAAGAAATACAGATCTCAGGAAAGATAAATACATAGGTAATTATAAAAGCTGGTAATGTTAACAACAGTTTGTAACTCCCCTTATTGTTTTCTACATGATTTAAGGGACTAATAGTTTTTAACAATTTTTTCTAATGTTTATTTAATTTTGAGAGAGAGACAGAGTGCAAGTATGGGAGGGGCAGAGAGAGAGGGAGACACAGAATCTGAAGCAGGCTCCAGGCTCTGGGCTGTCAGCATAGAGCCTAATGGGGGGCTTCTACTCACAAATTGTGAGACCACGTCCTGAGTGGAAGTCAAATGCTTAAACAACTGAGCCACCCAGGAAACCCCCTGTTTTTAAACAAAAATGTGTTTTAATCTTTTTAAGAGGACTAATGGTTTTTAAAATGATTCATCTAAAAGTTTGTATTATTGCTTCTTTGGTTTACAACTTGATATTTTGCTTTCTACATAACTTAAGATATTAATGCTTCGGATTTGTTTTAGGGCACAAATTTATATAAATGTAATTTTGTGATATCAAAAAAAGGTGGAGACTAAGCTATAAAAAAGCAGAGTTTTTGGTAAATTATTGAAATTGGCTGGTATAAATTAAAATTAGAGTGCCTTAATTTTAGGATGTTAACTATAATCTCCATGGTAACCACAAAGAAAATCAGCTCTAGAATGTATACAAAGAAAATGAGAAAGGAATTTAAACATTTCACTACAAAAAAAAAAAAAAACAAAACACGACTAAACACAAAAGAATATAGTAAAAGAGCTCTGAGGCATATAGAAAACAAGTAACAAAATGAAAGGAGTAAGTCTGTCTTTCTCATTAATTACTTTAAAGGTAAATGGATTAAATTCTCCAATCCAAAAACAGATATTAGCAGAATGGATAAAACCATGCTGTCTACAAGAGACTCATTTTAGATCCAAAGGCACAAATAAGTTGAAAGTGAAAGGATAGAGAAAGATATTCCATACAAATGGTAAAGAAAAGACAGCAGGGTGGCTATACTTATGTCAGTCAAAATAGATTCTAAATCAACAACAATTGCAAGAGACAAAGAAGGGGATTTATATATGAAATTTATATATGATTTTCAAATTTTCCACCTATTCTGTGGTTTGTCTTTTTACTCTGTTGTCATTGTCTTTTGATGCACAAATTTTAAAATTTTTTCATAAGGTCCAATTTGTCTGTTTTTTCTTTTGTTGCCTATATCTTTGGTGTTACAGCCAAGACATCACGGTCAAATCCGATAATGATGCTTTTGCCCTGTTTTTTCCCTTAAGCTTTTACACTTTAGGTCGTACATTTAGGTCTGTGATCCATTTTGAGTTAATTTTTTATGGTGTGAGGTAAGGGTCCAACTTCATTATTTTGCAGGTGGATGTCCAGTTTTCCCAGAACCATTTGTCAAAAAGACTTTCTTTTCCCTCTTGAATGGTTTTGGCACTCTTGTCAAAAATCACTTGACCATACATGTGGGGATTTGTTTATAGCCATTTATCTATTATTTTTCTTTACATGTCTGTCTTTATGCCAGTACCAACCTGTTGTGGTTACTGTGGCCTTGTAGTGAGTTTTGAAATCAAGAAGTGTGAGTCCCCCAGGTTTGTTCTTCTTTTTCAAAAATTTGTTGCCTATTCAGGGCCCTTGAGATTCCATATGCATTCTAGAATGGGTTTTTTGTTTCTTTTCTTTTAAAGTTTATTTATTTATTTTGGGGGGGGGTCAGAGAGGAGAGAGAGAATCCAAGTCAGGCTCTGCACTGTCAGCACGGAGTCCAATGTGGGGCTAGAACTCACAAACCATAAGATCATGACCTGAGCTGAAGTCAAGAGTTGGATGCTTCACTGACTGAGCCACCCAGACACCCCTAGGATGGATTTTTCTATTTCTGCAAAAAAGTCATATAGATTTTGATAGGGAATCCGTTGAATGTGTAGATAGCCTTGGGCAGTATTGACCTCTTAACAATATAAAGAAGTGGAGAATCTGAATAGACCTATAACTAGTAAGGAGATTGAATAAGAGGTCAAAAATCTCTCTGCATATTTAAAGTAAAAAAGAAGAAATTTCAAAATATGAACATCGAATTCTATACCCAGTGGGAATATTTGAAAATGGAAGTGATGAAGGCTTTCAGAATAGACAAGAGAATTCAACCCCGGGAAACCTGTCCCTCAGAAAATGTTGAAGAAAGTCCTCTGAGTATGGGGAAATGTTAACAGATACAAATTAGGATCTACTCCAAGGAAGGACAAGAGCTTACATGGTAAACATGATATTTTTTAAATTGTATTTTCCTCTTTACGGTAACTGTTTCAAGTATAAACCCTAACAAGGTGTTTTAGGGTTTGTAATGTATGTAGAGGTCAACACGTAAACAGAAGAGCACAAAGCATGATGGGGGAAATGGAATTTTACTGTTGTAAGTTCTTATACTAGTACATATAGTATTGTATACACTGTACATACTTGAACAACCAATAAAAATATTGATAAATAAAAAAGATATATTGAATAAACCAATAAATGCAGAAAAGATAAACCTATTAAAATTTAATCAATTCAAAAAAAGTCAGAAGTAGGATAAGAGTGTAATGAACAGAGGCGCCTGGGTGGCTTAGTCAGTTAAGTGTCTGACTTTGACTCAGGTCATGATCTTGCAGTTCGTGAGTTCAAGCCCCACATCAGGCTCTGCCCTGATGGTACAGAGCCTGCTTAGGATTCTTTCTCTCTCTCTCCCTCTCTCTGCCCCTTCCTCACTTGTGTGGTCTCTCTCAAAATGAATAAATAAACTTTTTAAATGGTTTAAAAAAAGAATGAAATGAACAGATGGAACAGAGACAAGAAGTAATATGTAAAATTTAAATCTAACCATATCCATTATTATCTTAAAAGGAACAACGTGAAGATTGAAATTAAGTAAAAGGCTAAGATTGTAAAAAAAATTATAAATGCATTAAAAACAATATATACTACATACTATTATATAATGTAATATGAAGAGATGAACTTGGCAAAATTATGACAGAAAAAAATTTTTTAAAGCCTAAATCAATGGAGAAATATACAATGTTCATGGAACTGAAAATGCAATACTATGAAGATGTAAATTATCCCCAAATTGAGCTACAGATACAATATGATCCCAGTCAAAATCTCAGCTGACATTTCATTGAAATGGACAAACTGATTGTAAAGTTCATATGAATCCAGAATATGTAAGGTGCACTAACAAGTCAACAATAAAAAGGATAGAAGATTTGAGCACATAATTCACCAAAGGAAATATATAATGACAAATAAGTATTTGAAAAGATACTTGACATTATTCTGACTAAGGAGATGGAAATTAAAACTACAATGAGAGAGTACCAGGCACATTCTAGAATGGCTAAAGTTTTAAAGCTTGACAATACCAAGTGTTGACAAGACTGTTGAACCTCTGAGACCCTCATAGAGTGCTGGTGGGAATTCAGAACAGTGTAGGCACTTTGGAAACCAGCTTGGTCATTCCTCAAAAAGTTGAATATGCATTTATCTATCATATTTTCCATACCATATATACCCTCCCATTCTATCCCTAGGTTTTACCAAGAGAAAAGAAAATACACATCCACAAAAAGACTTGTATGAGGATTTATTTATAGCCGCTTTAAACACAATAGCTCCAAACTGGAAAAACTGTCCATCAGCCAGTGAATATGTAAACAAAATGTGGCATATCCATACAATGGAAGACTATTCAGGAATAAAAATATATAAACAACTGATTTTTGCAACATTGGAAGTGAATGTTAAAGTCATTGTGCTGAATGGAAAAAAAAAAAACAACAGACCCAAAGGACTGAGTATTGGATGATTTTCTTTGTATGAAACTTCAGAAAAGGCAAAACCATAGTGACAGAAAGCAGCTCAGTTGACAAAGGTTTTGGGTTATTGAAAGAGAATGATTATAATAAGGTATGACTGGGATTTCGGGCTTCATGGAAATGCTCACATCATGATTGTGAAGGTAATTTAAAAACTGTATACATGCGTCTAAAGTCACCAAAGTATTACTTTAAAATGTTACATTTTAGGAGGAGGGCACTTGTGAGGATGGGCACTGGGTGTTATATGGAAACCAACTTGACAATAAACTATTTAAAAAATGTTACATTTTATTGCATCTAAGTTGCCTCACTAAAAAAAAAAAAAAAAAAAGCTAATTTTAAAACATATACTTAAAGTGCCTTTCAACATGAGCCCAGACATTTGGGCACATAAAATATAGGCTGGGGTGGGGCGCCTGGATGGCTCAGTTAGTTAAGCGTCTGACTTCAGCTCAGGTCATGATCTCACGGTTCGTGGGTTCGAGCCCCGCATCAGGCTCTGTGCTGACAGCTCAGACCATGGAGCCTGCTTCAGATTCTGTCTCCCTCTCTCTCTGACCCTCCCCTGCTCGTACTCTGTCTCTCTCTCTCAAAAATAAAATAAACATTTAAAAAATATACATATAGGCTGGGGAAACATGTGTTTCCCCCAAATTTGATGCCCACCGAGAGACTTTTCTGCTTATGGAGCTGAGCAGAGGGAACATCGACTTTCTTCTTTCTGCTACCAACTTCCTGGCAGATTTTGGGGTGAGTCAGTTTACACCCCCTGTGTCTTCAAGGCTCCAGTTAAAAAGGTGAGGTGGCTGGACCCTCAGAGAGTCAGACATAATCACCCCACTCAGACTTGATGAGCGAGTCCTGCCTGGGAAACATGCCCACCCTCCCCTGCCAGTTACAGCCCTTTCTCCTTCCTCTTTCCCAGAAATCCCTGCTGCCTGGGCTCTGGGTGAAAGACAAACTCCTGCCTGACTTATTCTGACCGCTCTGCTCAGGAATAGCCTGGTGCTTGCACTTCCGGGGCCCCGGGGCCCTCTGGGAATCCTGCACACCTGTCATCTCCTTAAACACTCACCCCAGGCAAAGTACAGTGGGGACAGGAGCACTGAGTCACGTTCAGCTAAGTGTCCCTCTTGCAAATGCATGCTAACTCACTGGGAGATGCCGAGGGCCCTCGCACCAGGGAATCGCACAGAACTGAAAATATCTTTAACACCCTATTGATGACTTTCCCCCTCTTGCTCTGTGACAAAATGAAACAGTAAAAGATATCGATTTTTCTCTGGCAGGGAAAGGAGGGAGGCAGTCTGGGTCTTAAAATGAAATTATGGTTATTGTCCTCCCGGTGGCATTTCTTCTGTGCCGCCATGACAGATGGCTCTTTAAGTGACAACAGATTTGTATTTCATTAGGACACTTTAGTCAAAAGATCAATGACGCTCTCGGAACCTCTCTGCTGGTCCATGGGGAGGGGGGTGCCGGGGGCGGTGAGCCTGGTGAGGAGCCTGCAAAGGTCTAGCTACAATCAGACAGCTGCAGACAGAGGCTGGGTTCACAATCACAACATCGATTTCCAAAGTGATGCCAAAACCCAGGGAGTTTATTGGCCTCCATGCTCTGTCTTTGTGGAGAGTGGCCCTCTCTGATAAAGTGGTTCTTCCTCCGGGGAAATGGAGCTCTTTAAAGGCAGGATTAATTTTTGGTAGAGTCGGGGGAGGGGGACTGGTCAGGGCATCGTGACTGTGTGTGCTCCCTTATGTCGTAGCTCGGTTGCCAGCTCTGCACGGTCAGCATGGTCCCTAGATCCCTTTGTGGAACATCCGGTTCCCCACTTGCTACTGTGAGCCTGAGAGCCGGGAAAGCCTCGGCGGGTCGCACCTGGACGGACTCTGAGAAGCCAGAGGGAGAGAAGGGCCAGCAGGCGCCCAGGCGGAGGTGAGGAGCCCCAGGGAATAAAGGAGCCATGAGAAAAGAGCTCACAGCCTGTGCTTAGACCCCCGCCCGTGGGGAGATTAGGGGCTCCACCACCCTCAGAGATGGTGTTCCCACCACAGAGCTGATTCCGTAATTATCTCATTTACATTTTTATCTATATGGATATATCTTTATTTTTTTAATTTTTTAAAAATTTATTTCTGAGAGAGAGAGAGAGACAGCGTGAGCAGGGGAGGATCAGAGAGAGAGAGGGAGACACAGAATCTGAAACGGGCTCCAGGCTCTGAGCTGTCAGCACAGAGCCCGACGCAGGGCTCAAACCCACAAACCGTGAGATCATGACCTGAGCTGAAGTCAGACGCTTAACCAACTAAGCCACCCAGGCGTCCCTGGATATATCTTTAAAAAGTAACTTTGGTGGGAGTGGTGTCTGGATAGCTCAAATGGTTAAGCATCTGACTTCAGTATAACTCATGACCTCACAGTTCATGAGTTCAAGTCCCACATTGTGCTGTTAGCACAGAGTCCACTTTGGATTCTCTGTCCCCCTCTCTCTGTCCCTCCCTTGATCATGTGCATGCGCTCTCTTTCTTGCTCTCTCTCAAAATAAATAAACATTTAAAAAAAAATAAAATAGGAGGTTCCAGGGTGGCTCACTTGGCTAAGCATCCCACTGGGGCTCCAGTTACGATCTTACGGTTTGTGAGTTCAAGCCCCACATCAGGCTCTGTGCTGAGACCTTAGATTTCTGTTCTCCCTCTCTCTCTGCACCTCTCCTGCTCATACCCTGTCTATCTTTCCCAAAAATAAATTTTAAAAATTTTAAAAATTCAAATAAAATAAAAATAAAAATTAACTTTGAGTTTAAATAGATATAAAATTATCCTTATAAAATACTATCATATCATATCATACCAAATCGCCCTCTGTATTATTTACAGGTACCTATATGTGGTAAAGGAGTTCAAGCAGGTATTATACTGAGAGTGTGGGCTTCTCACTTTGCAGATGGGAGACTATGGCCCCGGCCATCAGGCAAAGTGCAGAGTCTGTGGGAAAGTGGTGGAGCGGGTGTCAAGCCCAAGATCTGCCTGATACCAAAGGCCACCTGTCCCTCTGCGATCACCTGCTTCCCCTCTGTCCTCTCCCCCCTCTCACCCACCTGGCCGTGCTGTCTTTCCACGGCTTTTCCATCTGACCTTCCCACATCCACCCTGCATCTGCCGACCCCTCTCTCCCTCCGGCCTCTCATCCGCCATGAAGACGCAGTGCTTTGTGCCCAGTTTGTGGGCTCACAGTGGTTGGTGGCATCCCACCAGACCTCCCTGCCTTTTTTCCGGGTTTTCTGATAGTTTTGAGGGACACCATGGCTGAGGGAGAGGAAGGCCAATCCATTTTAGAGACAGAAGACCTGGGTTCAAATCCTGCCCTAGAGTTTTCTCAGCTTGATGCGCTCACCCCTGAGCAAATGAGCAAACTTGCAGAGAGGAAGCCATCCTCTGGCATGTTAGGCCCCCAGGCACGGGGACAGGGCCAGACACAGGCTCTCGAGAGGCACTAGCACCAGATGGAGATGGAGAGGACGGACTGACTACAAAGGGCGGTGAGGAGGAGGCAGAGCACGGGATTTCAGGACCGCGGCAGCACAGGGGTTTAGTGCAGGGATTTGGGGACCAAACGGCCCCAGTTGGGATGCTAGCAAACTCACTGACAGCTAGGTGACACGGAGTCAGTTGGCTTACTTCTCTGTGCCTGTTTCATCATCTGTAAATCGGGCGCAGCCGTTCACCACAGTGAACACGGGCATTTAGAACAGTAACAGAACTCGGGAGGGGTTAGCTGCGGTGTAATCCGTTAGTCCTAGGCTCACGCTGAGACTGGATGGCTCTTGGGTTAGTTATTCAAGCCCCGCCCCCGAGAAACCCCACCTCCCAGGGCTGCTGGGAAAGCAGGGAAGTCCCTTGCTTGGTCCAGGTGTGCTTGGGCCCAGGGGCGAGGTCCAGGCGTGCACCTGCGACAAGACCCCGGGGTGCTCTGAGGACAACCTCCAGCTGCCCGGGGCCCGAGGGGCTGGCAGGAGACGAGGCATTTATTCGGAAGAGAGGTGGTTGGTTATTCCAGAAAGGACATGGAGGAAGGAAACAGAAATCACAGGCCTCCCTCCCAACTTTGTAAACATCATTGATTTGAGGCGGGAGTCACTCCAGACCACAGATGCGCTGTCTGACGGGGCCGGCCGGTGTGATCTGGGCTGCACGTGCCACGGCCTCTGAACTTGCCCTTGTGGAAGGTCTGAGATGAGTGTGGCTGGTGACTGAGAGGTACAAGGGTGAAACTAGAGCAGGAAGGCTTCAGGGAAGACAGCAGGAGGGATATCCTTTCTGCTGCAATTTATCAATCGCTGTAGTATTTAAGGATTCTAGAAATTTAGAAACACGTCTTGTCCTTGTCCCTGTCCCTGATAAGGCTGCGTCTTGTCCTTGTTCATCCTTGTCCTAATAAAAGGCAGCATTTACCAAGTACTCACGATGGGCCATGCTTGGTTCTACGCGCTGTCACCCATTGGCTCCTGTAATTCTCACAACAGCTTATGAGACAAGTGTTTCATTATCATTCCATTTCATAGATAAGGACACTGAGGCTCTGAGGAGGAAACCAAAGACGTGGGTCAAGGTCACAACTAGTAATTGGCTGAGCCAAAATTCAAACCCAGGCTTGGTTCTAGGGTCTACTTTCCTAACCATGTTGTTTCCCTCCTTCTCTCCTTGTTCATCCATCCATCCGTCCATCCATCCATCCATCCACCCACCATCCATCCATTCATCCATCCACCCACCATCCATCCATCCATCCACCCATCCATCCATCTACCCATCCATCCATCCATTCCATCTACCCATCCATCCATTGACTCATTGTTAATTCATTCATTCTCTGTATATTCCAGAACCCTGCCTGTTTCCAGGCGTTGTGTTAGATCAAAGGACCTCCCTTTTCCAAGGACGACCTGGGTAGCTCTACTACTGAGTACCTGGCCTGCCGACAGCAGAGACCCATACAGAGCCTGCGACATGACACCATTGCCCAGGGCACATGGCCAGATACCATGTGCCAGGTTAGTTACATCAGACCGCTTGCATAACAGAGGGGTGGGATTTCCACTCACTGGAACAGACACGTATTTGGGATATGAGTTTGCACGTGCTGTTCCATATGCTTCCCAGACACTGCCAGTCTAACTCATTGAGTTCTGTTCTGCTTTACCTTCCCGGTTCCGCACACCACTGCTTTCAGTAAAGTAACTCATCTCACAGCAAGCCAAGTACAATGGTGGGCTCATGTCCATGGAATTAACTGGTATTTCCGTGCAACCTACTGCCCAGCCAGCATAAGAGGAAGGTCAAAGAGTTTAGTGAAGACTCAGGTACAGTGCCAGTTGAAAGAGAACATCTCGAAAAGATGAGGCTCTTTTTTTTAATGCTTTTATTTTTTTAATTTTTTAAAATTTATTTAATTTTTGAGAGGGAGAAGGGGTAGGGAGAGAGAGAGAGAGAGAGAGAGAGAGAGAGAGACAACCCCAAGCAAGCTTCACACTGTCAGTGGAGAACCTGATGCTGGGCTTGAACTCATGATCTGAGCCAAAATCAAGAGTCAGATGCTTAACAGACTGAGCCACCCAGGTGCCCCTCGAGGGGATGGGGTTCTCTATTAAAGAATGCAGTACGGGGCGCCTGCGTGGCTTAGTCAGTTAAGCATCCAACTTCGGCTCAGGTCATGATCTCGTGGTTTATGGGTTCGAGCCCCGCATCGGGCTCTGTGCTGACAGCTCAGAGCCTGGAGCTGTTTCAGATTCTGTGTCTCCCTCTCTCTCTGCCCCTTCCCTTCTCATGCATTCTCTCTCTTTCTCAACAACAAACAAACAAAGGTAAAAACATTATTAAAAGAAGAATGCAGTACATGCTTGGAGTCCGAGACCATCGTGTGGTGTTAGTTCCCCCCCGCCCCCCTTGACGAGAGCACACAGGAGGTGACAGTGCAGCAGGCCTGCTCGCTGTTATCCCCTTACTACAGACTGGGAGCCTTGCAGAGCAAACCGTCTCCTCACAGTTCTAAAGGCTGGACGTCCAAGGTCAAGGCGCCAGCAGAGCGGGTTTCTCCTGACACCCCTCTTCTTAGCTTGTAGATGACTGTGTTCTCAGTGTGTCGTCACACGAGCCCTGGTCTCTTCTTCTTACAAGGACACCCATCTTCCTGGATTAGGGACTCACCCACATGACTTCACTTAACCTTTATTGCCTCCTTGAAGACCTTATCTCTGAATATAGTCATATCACGAGTTGGGGCTTCATCATATAAATTCAGAGGGAACACAGTGCAGTCTATCACATCCACTCACAGAATATTTGCTTCCCCTTCTGACTTCTTGAGCTCTGCTGGTCTCGAGTCCATAATCCCCAGGAGGGGAAGATGTTTGCTAACCACGTTCCATTGCCTTGGAAGATGAGACTGCCACCTGCCTCTTTGGGCTTTCTTCTTTTTAATGTCTGTTTATTTTTGAGGAGGGGAAGGGGCAGAGAGAGAGGGGAACAGAGACTCTGAAATGGGCTCTGCACTGACAACAGAGAGCCCGATGAGGGGCTCAAACTCACAAACTGTGAGATCGTGACCTGAGCCAAAGTTGGACACTCAACCGACTGAGCCCCCCAGGTGTCCCTGTCTTCAGGGTTTCTTATGCCATGGAATCAATAGGAATAAAAAGGAGCTTCCTCACTGGTGAGAGTGATTGAACCCAATTACCAAGGGGCCACTGGTTGGACTCTGCACACCCCGGGGCAATGAGGGCCACGTCTAGAGCCCAGGGCACTCTGCGGAGCACATCCACGTCTTCAGGTTCATGAAGACTATAGCAGCAGGTGAGGCAGGGCTACTGAGGACATAGATCCTTCAGGAATGATCGTTTGGGTCACTCAGCCAGACAAAGAACCCAGGTACCTGAGGCTCTGCCTGAGGGCAAAGAAAATATGGAAGGGACGGAGGAAGAGCACTGTCACAAACATGCACTCTGTCTCACGACCCATTGCAGAAAAAGAGGCCTGTAGCGGTTTTACATTTCTCTTTCTACACGTTATGTGTACATGGTCAGTGTATCTATTGCA
Source organism: Hyaena hyaena (assembly GCF_003009895.1). Lineage (NCBI taxonomy): Eukaryota > Metazoa > Chordata > Mammalia > Carnivora > Hyaenidae > Hyaena > Hyaena hyaena. The sequence continues at coordinate 3,586,567 of NW_024080635.1, read as the reverse complement.
TATTATTGTGTATATTTGTATCTGTTATATACCATAGTATATATTTGTGTACATTAACTGTATCCTTCTCTCTCATTTACCCTCTTCTTATTTTATATTCAATTGTTGGAGGCTAACCTTACAAATTAGCCTTCCAGGATCTGAGTATCAGAAGTGCCATGGCTGCATTTGTGTGTGTGTATGTTGGGGGGGGGGGGGGGGGATCAACAATGTTTATTTTTTTAATTTTTAAAATAGTTTATTGGCAAGTTGGTTCCCATATAACACCCAGTGTTTATCCCCACAAGTGCCCTCCTCCATGCCCATCTCCCTCTTCCCCTCCCTCCCACCCCCATCTGCTCTCAGTTTGTTCTCATCATTCAAGAGTCTCATGGTTTGCCTCTCTCCCTTTCCCCCACCATTTCCCCCCTTCTTCTCCCCCATGGTCCTCAGTTAAGTTCCTCCTAATCCTCCTATACATGCAAACATATGGTATCTGTCCTTCTCTGCCTGACTTATTTCACTCAGCATAACACCCTCAAGGTCCATCCATGTTGCTACACATGGCCAGATTTCATTCTTTCTCATTGCCATGTAGTATTCCATGGTATAGATAAACCGCATCTTCTTGGTCCATTCATCAGTTGATAGACACTTAGTCTCTTTCCATGTTTTGGCTATTGTTGAGAGTGCTGCTATGAACATTGGGGTACATGTGCTCCTATGCCTCAGCACTTCTGTATCCCTTGGGTAAATTCCTAGCAGTGCTATTGCTGGGTCATAGGGGAGTTCTAGTGTTAATTTTTTGAGGAACCTCCACACTGTTTTCCAGAGGGGCTGTACCAGTTTACATCCCACCAACAGTGTAGGAGGGTGCCCGTTTCTCCACATCCTCGCCAGCATCTAGAGTTCTCTGATTTGCTCATTTTAGCCACTCTGACTGGCGTGAGGTGGTATCTCAGTGTGGTTTTGATTTGTATTTCCCTGATGAGGAGGGGTGCTGAGCATCGTTTCATGTGTCTGTTGGCCATCTGGATGTCCTCTTTGGAGAAGTGTCTGTTCATATCTTCTGCCCATTTCTTCACTGGATTGTTTGTTTTTTGGGTGTGGAGTTTGGTGAGTTCCTTATAGATTTTGGATACTAGCCCTTTATCTGATATGTGATTTGCAACGATCTTTTTTGCACCATGGCTACATTTAAGGAGTAACGAACATAGTGAGCAATGGAAACGGTAAGTGTCGGGTCTTTACTGTCTCCTCATTTTGGGGAAAGAGTGAAAGCACCTTCACTGGTATGAAGGATGGCTACATCCCACTAGACAGACACACAGAGTCGTCTCCCTTTTGTGGAGAAGTCCAAGTGTGTGGAAATGGGTGAATACATAACTTGAGTGGCTAATGGAGTAGACAGTGCTGGGTGCTCGTCCTTCCTCGCTCTGCACTTTGGTCCTGAAGCTGGGACCCAGGAGCATTTCTCCTTCACTATGACATCAGACTTCCTCCACTTCTGGCCCTGGAGGGACATCAAGCAAGGGCTTCTCTTTCTGGTTGTGGAGGGTCACCCCACTCCCCGTGGGATGACCAATGGCGCTCACTACAGGCCAAATTTCTTCAGCACCCTGGCGGACTCTTTCCCATGGCCCACCTCTGGTCTCCCCACACCGTCTCACAAGTTTCTCAAGCCCCTGTCTGGATGACCCTACAGGTGGATTCTCTCTGGCCTATAGCCTCTGGAAAGTTCTTAGGCTCCAGCTTGCTATGTGTTCCCGTGGGTCACACCCTTGCCGATGAGGTCTGGATCTCAGCCTAGAATCGAGGTGGAGAGAATCCTCCTAGCAACCCCACAGAGAGTGGCTGCTCTCTACGTTTGCTATTCCTGTATTACACCGTCCTCTTTGCTGGTATTTATTCTCTGCTACTACTCAGCCACCTGTATGGGTGAAACAGAGTTTCCATTAAATTTTCCCTCTTCCGAATACTGGTGGGTTTCTATCTTCTGATTGGACCCCAGTGAATTCACAGCATGATTCAGGCAAGCGGTGGGGGAAAGGGGTCGATAGGAGACCTTCAGGTCTCACCCAGACCCAGGCCCAGTGTTGATGGGGCATCTCCCAGGTGCCTCCACTGTCCTGGGATTTGGGGATGTAGCCCTGAGGCAGGACTCAGAATTCCTGCCGTCTCTGGGCTCACAGTTGAGCACAGAGTGTGCGAGAACCTGTCAATTACCTGTACGACCTTGAGGAGACACTTCTGAGAGTTTGAGTTTCTTCATCTGAAAAATGTGAACAGTAACATAGAGTCGTGAGAATTCAATGGAAAACAAACCTACAAAGGAGATGGGGCTGTACCGGGCGCACTGTAAGCACTGAATACGTCCTTCTCTTCTTGTCATTAATAAGCCACAGAAAGACGGGGGGGAATGGAGCATAGGGCCCCCTCCTCTTTCGACAGAGGACACAGACCAGTCACACAGCCAATTCGGGGCAGAACTCAAGTTCCTTGGTCTTGGAACTCAAGGATTCTAACGTCCAGCTGGCCCTCCCACCCCTGGCGGGTCTAGCTGTGGACCCGGGCCTGTCCCTGCAGACTGTCCCGGCTCAGGGAGAAGGGGGCCGAAGCAGGGGTGCCTGGGTGACTGAGTCTGTTAAGCATCCAACTCTCGGTCTCTGCTGAGGTCACCATCTCATGGTTTGTGAGTCCGAGCCCCCAGTGGGACTCCACGCTGACAGTGTGGAGCCTGCTTGGGAGTCTCTCTCTTTCTGCCACTCCCTCTCTCTCTCTCTCTCTCTCTCAAAAAAAAAAAAAAAAAAG
>NW_024080635.1:3495513-3583694 GCF_003009895.1 Hyaena hyaena | reverse complement strand
GTGAATAAACTTAAAAAAAAAAAAAAAAGGAGGAGGGTTGGAGTGGATTGGACCATGCTGGCCCCAAACCAGGTCGAGCCGGTTCCTGAGTGTGACCAGAGCTGGGACAGTGGACGCTGCTGCTGGCGTCACCACTGGGAGCGCTTGGTAAGCCCTCACTGGCACCGCGTGTCTCCTGCGTGCCTGGCCCTGCCTTGAGCCAGCTTTGAAGGCCGGGTGGCACACCATCAGAGATGCCCAGAGCATCTGCTGGCTGACTGCTCCGACAGCCGCCCCTCCCCTCACTCCTGCCTCTCTCCCTCCCTGCCGCTGCCCTCCCTTCCCTCTCTGTCTCTGCCCCTCCCGTCGCTGTTCCTGGGTCTCTCTCCTCCTTCCCCTCTCGTTTACCTGCCCTCCCTCTTTCTTCTTCTTGGCTCTCCCTTCCCTCCCTCTCTCCTCCCATCCCCCACCCTGACCCCTTCCATCCAGCACCCTCTCTTCCACATTTACCCCCACCCACTCTCCCCTCCAGCTGCTCCCCTCCCTGCCCCCCTCTATTCCCTGCGCACCTCTGGCCACGTGGGGAGGGCGCCCCGGCTCGCCCACCAGACCCCTTACCCTGCACCACAGGCTCAGTACTAACCCCACAGACTTCTGACTCACTTCCCTGACCCTAAAACCTTCCAAGCTCCTCCGTGTTGAAAGATAAAACAAAAACAAAACAAACAAAAAAAACCCCATCATGATTTCACTTATGCAGAATCTAAAAAAGAAAAAGAAAACAAAACAAAACAAAAACAAACTCATAAACACCAAGAACAGATCGGTGGTGACGATGCTTCTGGAGGTGATCACTTTGCAATGAGTACGGATAGGAGCCCATAATGCCACACGTACGTAGCGTTAGATGTCAGTTTCACCTCAATTAAGAAAAAAGATAATGAGGGAAAAATCCGCTGCCACTGGGTTTGCTGCCAGTAAAAATAACAATTCCTCTCCCGTAATTTGCTGCTGCCTTCAGCTGTTTAGACCCGGCCTGCCACGCGCACTTTGTTTCCGAGCAGAACTCTGCCTAATGACATCGCTCCGACAGGCAAACGTGTCAGTCCTGGCATCGGGAGCACCATCAACCCCCCTTCCCAGCAGCCCTGCCCTCAGGAAGGAGCGAGTACCCACCTTCTCCACCAGGGGGCAGGCGTGTCCTAGGCTCACCTGTATCTGGAGAGGGGGCGCTGAGCCTCTAACCTGGGCCCAGACCCCTCCTCCCCGCCATAGGAGATGATGGTGTGGTTCCGTCGACAGGGTGCACGCATCGAGTCTGCAGACGTGGGTTCACACCCCGCCTGTCCGCACAGCTCTGGTGGGTCTCTCTGACCCTCAGTTTCCTTGTCTGAGATGGTGAACATACCGCCTGACTATAGGGGGCAGTGTGAGGGCAAAGTGAGTTACAGAAAAAGCACCTGTGTAGTCCTGGGCACCAAGGAGAGGCTCGACAGAGGTCGCTCTGTCCCTCCTCTTCCCCGTTGCCTGAACTCTTACTGTGACGAGATTCAAGCCACAGGAACACCCCGCCATGCTGCCTGCAGGCTGAAATGCTGTGTTCTTCCTCTGCCTGGGGAACTCCTAGGCACCCCTCAAAACCCACCCTGGAATGTCACACAGCTCTTGGGGATCCTTCCCTGACAGTTCGAACCCCCTTCTCGAGTGGAATTCGTCCCCCAACCCCCTGTGCTATCATCCTTGTCAAAACCCGTTGGTGCCAAGAGCCGGCTCCTGTGTGGGACTGAGAATGTCTGCTGTCACCTGCACGGAACCAGTGCACCATCAGACCTTCCGTGACCGTGCGTGGAAGCCCAAGGAATCCTGACAGTGAGTGTCTCTCCCCTTCTCCTTTCTCCACGGGGTCACACATGCCCTGTCTCCCCCCACAGACTGTCTGGGCTCACTTGTCATTTCATCTGCACCTGGAAATTCACCCTGACTCCACATGGCTTTTTGCTGTGACTGAAATAAAGTGTAGCTGTGAAGTGGCCAGGGCCCCACCCTGGGCCAGGCAGTGACGATCAGAGGAGGGGCAGCACATAAGGAGTACGTGAGGTCACAGGGTGCCTGGGTGGCATGAGGTCATGATCTCACAGTTCATGGGTTCAAGCCCCGTGTGACAGCTCAGAGCCTGGAGCTGCTTGGGATTCTGTGTCTCCCTCTCTCTCTCTACCCCTCCCCCCCCTCAAAAATGAATAAATGTTAAAAAAAATTTTTTTAAAGCAGCAGGCAAGGAAGGTGACATCCTCCATACAGTGAGTGTGGTAGCCGATCTCCGAGGCACACACCGAGCCACCACCGTACTTCCCGTGCACGCGGCTCTCTGCCCACCAGACCAGACGACCAGCTCCTTGTTGGAGCCTGGGCTTCTTCCAGAAGCTGCAACACAGCAGACGTCAAAAATGTCACAGGGAATGACCTTGGGGGCGGAGAGAGCGCGTTACGAGGCGAGGGTGGCGCTCACGACCTTGCGTCTGTACCAGAACACGCTCAGCGCCCTCCCCCTCCAGGAGGGATTATCTGGACGGGACCCCTGGCTGCTCCCTCGCCCCCCGCGCATCCACCCGCCACGTCCGTCCCCGGGCCAGTTTCTTCCCGGCCCTCTTCACTCCGGCCTCTCACGCAAGCACCCGTCCGGCCACCGCGTTTCCTCGGCTCCGGCCCCACGTGCTTGTGCCGAACAGAATCCATCCCCCCAGAGCGCCCCCGCCTCCCGGAGGACGTGTCACGTGCTCCCCGACGGCACCGGTCCGCTTGCCGGCGACCCATCCAGGAGAAGCCACCGTTCGCTTCCACTCGTCCCACCCGCCGTGACACGCGTGGGCGCGCACACGCCCCTCTGCAGGGCCCGTGCTGACGCTTCCCGAGCGCCCGCCGGGCACCACGGCCGCCTCCGCTTCCCACCACCCATCCTGCCGCGCCGCCACCCCTGTCCCTGCGCTGGAGCCCCGGGGAAGCCAAAGCGGCCTGTCGACGTGAGGTCCCCAAAGGGCCATTTGTGGTTGTGGTTGTGGTTGTTCTGTGGGAACACCTCTGCGGGTGACAAACAGCAGGAGAAAATGCCCGGGGGGAGGGGGAGAGGAGGAGAGGCTGTCCGAGGGTCGGGGGCGTAGTAGGCACTTCATAAACGTCAGTGCCGTGAAGGTGTGAGTGGGTGGGGAGCCTAGGTCCCGTGACACCCCAGAAATAGATGTAAGGAACCACCTCGGGCTGAATTCATCCAAACTGGCGTCTCCCGGAGGGCATTTTCCTGGGTGATTTTTCTGCCCTCCCAGCCCCCCACCCCCCAGACAGAGAGGTGGGGGCATCTATTTTTATACCTCAGAGAGCTACCTTCGGAGCAGGAGAGCCCTGCTTGGCTGCCAGAGCCTTGAGTGTCAGGTGGTTTGATTAGGGGAGGGGGGACAGTGAGGGCTGGCAGTCCCTGACGCTGCCCAGAAAATGCCAGTTAGCAGTACCCTGGGCAGCGTCCTCACACATAATCACTCAACCCCAGACGTCAGAGTCCACAGAGAAAGCGGCACAAAGTGAGCGGTTGCCAGTCCTGGCAGTACACATGTGCACCGCAGTATATGCACGTACATACACGCGCAGGCATACGGACACGTGCGAATACACCTGAACATGTGCGTGTGTATACACAGGCACACACACATGTGTGTAGATGCACATACACTGACATAGATATTTAATCTTGGTGTTCACACGGCAGTGGAAATTCCCAACATGATTCCCATTGTGCAGAGGGGATCATGGAGGCCCAGGGAGGTGCGTAACCCATCCGGGGTCCACAGCCAGTGGGTGGCAGAGCCGGGAAACACACCCATGTGCCTCTGCCCTATAGCCACCCCGTTTTCGTGCCTGAAATACAGAGCCACCCTCCACCCGCCACGGAGCCCAGCAGTCTACTCCCTTGGGGATAGTGCAGTGCAAAGCCTGGGGATGGGGGGTGGGGGGAGGGTGGTGAGCTGGGCTCTGCTCAGCCGCCTACGCCAGCGAAACCAGATCCACCCGCATGCCCGAGTCCAACGGACTCTAAAGACCCAGCAAAGGGCACGGAGGACACATCAGCTGCGCAAAGAACACAATTAGCTCTTTAATGAGGCGCCTGGGGAGCATGGACCCAAATCACAGCGATTATGAATCACTAATCTCTTCAAAGGCCCAGGAGCTCTCTGGAACGTCACCAGGACAGATCAGAGCTTCTCTGGGCCTCTCCCACATTCCTTCCAAATCAATAGATCCGGAGCTGTTGGGAGGAAAACAAATCAGGGTGGCCCGCGGCTGCAAGGCGGGCCCAGTGCACGGAAGCAAATCGATCAGGAGCTGTTCACAGGGATGAGACGGTCCATTCCTCCCGGCCAATAAACTCCCCGGGCTGGGCAGTAGTGTACCAGGCCTCTGGTCACCAGATTCAGGGGGTAGGAACAGCCTTTGTCTGCTGTGACAATGCCCACTGGTGGGCACACACCATCCAGAGGCGGCGTTCCTGGATGGCCTGTTGGGGGCAGGGGAGATAGGGACTGACCCTGCCAGGCCTGGGTTTGAATCCCAATCGGCCATCTCCAAACGTCTGGGCAGGCTGGGCGAGTCTCCTCGCCTCTCTGAGCTTTAATGGAGTCTGTCCTGGGGCGCCTGGGTGGCTCAGTCGGTGAAGCGACCAACTTTGGCTCTGGTCATGATCTCACAGTGTCTGGGCTCGAGTCCTGCATCGGGTTCTGTGCTGACAGCTGGGAGCCTGGAGCCTGCTTTGGATTCTGTGTCTCCGTCTCTCTCTGCCCCTCCCCCACTCATGCTCTGTCTCTCTCTGTCTCTCAGAAATAAATAAACGTTAAAAAAAATTTTTTTAAAAGAATAAAGGAGTCTGTCCTGTCTACTCTCTGCTTAGATAGGCCCCCACGTCCCCCAGCACTGCAGACCATCTGCCCCACAAACACCCAGGGGCCACCAGAATCTTCTATCCCAAGAAGTAGAGGGATCCTGTGGAGTCTCTCTGTCTCTGTCTCTCTGTGTCTGTCTCTCTGTCTCTCCCAGCCTTGGCCTTTCTTCTCCATCCCCCCTGCCTGGCTCTCCCCCATTCACCCCTCCTCTTCCTCCCTCCTCCCCCTTCTATGCTGGGTTTATTTTCAGAACCTCAGTATCCTTCCCAAGCCTCTGACATTTACTCTTTGGAATCAGAAAATTTTCTATTTCTCTTTCCCAGAACGAGGCTGGTAGAAAAGGTTTCCCCAGGGATCTTACCTGCCCTTCTGGAGGTGAAGTGCCAGGGGCAGAGCTGGCTTATGTCGGGCCAGCATGGATTGTGTCGACCAGCAATTATGAGGCACCCCCTGTGCCCCAGGCCCTTCCCGTGAGCTACCACACTCTGCATTTAAGAACCCTGTGGGGTTGGCATTACCATCTGCGCATGTCAGGCAAACGGGGCAGGTGGGTAACACGTCTAAGGTCACCCGGCAAGTGAGAAGAGCAGGAATGAAACCACATCTCTCGGGCTCCAGAGTCCATTTTCTTCCTCTGTTCTCTGCCTTCAAGGTCCACGGGTGTTGGGGCCCTGAAGGACATGCAGCATTTGGGGGAATCAAGAATTTAGGGTACATGGCATCCAGGCAGAGGGAACAGCAGGAACAGAGCACCCAAGTGGTCAGTCAAGGGTGAATGGGTGGAGGGCTTGATCCCAAAGCAAAATGTACAGAACAGGGAAACTCCCACACTAAAAAATTAACCTAAGGGACCATGAGAATGAGCACAGTTCTGAAGCTTATGTACCAGCTTATGTACCTGCATGAGACAGGTGCTTCTATAATCTTATTTTACCAGAGAGGAAACGGAGGCTCAGAGAGGTTAGTTAACTAACCCAGGAGGCGGCTAACTAACCCAGGAGGCGGCAGAGCCACGATGTGGACTATGGCGTGGCTCCAGAATGACACCACCGCACCAGCCCCCTGCAGGCTCCACCCTCCTGAACAAGCTTTGTGGGCGGGTCTAGGGGCAGACTGGGGCAAACCTGAGTGACGTTCAGTAGGGAAGAGAGATGAGATGGTCAGAGCCATGATGGAGCAAAAGCATCCGGTGGAGAGGCTGCAGCCTCAGGGCAGAGAGAGCTATGTCACGTCTGGTCAGGAGCCCATGGGAGGAGGGAGCCAATGGCACATGCTTAGCCACTCGGCTTTGCTCTGTTGAGTAAATGTGGGGCACAAGGAAGGGGCTGGTTGGTGATAATGGCCTTGCTCCTCAGGTGCACCCGGGCTGCCATATTTTCCCGGGGAATTCTGCCCTCTGCCAAGTGGGAGGCAGACAGAGTCGGGCCCCTTTCAGATGCTCTCTGTCCCCCAAAACTTAGCAACTAAGACAACACATGTGTTTTATCTCAATTTCTATGGGTCAGGAGCCCAGGTGCTATTCAGCTGGGGCCACTGGCCCAAGGTCTCCCACCAGCTGTACTTAAGGCCCCAGCAGGGGTGAGGTCTCATCTGAAGACTCCCCTGAGGAACCATCCTTCTCCAAGTTCACTAAGATGGTGGCTGGGAGACTGGGCTCCCTGAGGCCTTTGTACTGCTTGGCCTCATTTCCTTGCTGGCGGGAGGCTGGAGGCCACCCTCAGTTCCATGTTATATATGCCTCTCCCACCTGATAGCCTGTCTCATCAAAGGTGGAGAGTCCACTAGCAGACAGAAGTCACCGTGCTTTATACCCGGGCACAGGAGTGCCACGCCCTTGATGATGCCATGTTCTATTTCTTTCTATAAGAAAGGGGAGGGGAATATACGAGAACATGAAGACCAGGAGGCAGGAATCAGTGAAGGTTGTCTTGAGGCTGCCTCTCACCTCCCCAAGGTCCTCAGGTGTAGGCTCAACTGAAGGAAGGGCATTCCAGCAAACTCCCCGCCAAAAAGACTTAAGTTACCCAAGTTGCCTGTAGCCCCAGCGAGGTGGCCCCTCTGGACCACATCATCTCTTCAGAGAAGAACAGGAAATGGAGAGGACTACTTGAGGGCAGAAATTCCCCAAGTATATGAAGGCTCCATCCTGGATGTTTGGAAAGAAGGCCAGCTGGATCCTGCCAGGATGGATGGGACCATCCTGAAAAGGGTGAAAATCAGTGGAGCAGAGAAGGTAACCACCCATCTCCCCTGGGGCAGTCTAGGGGAGAAGAGCAAGTCCCTCAGCTGTGCCGAGGGACTCACCTGTCATTTCCCCTCATGCCTTGGGGGAGATCAAACCCATTGAGATGATAATAAAAAATAAGCTCATTCCAGCACTCAAGGCCTTTCATGACCTGCCCCTAGTATTCCCATAAATCCCTATAGGCTTTCTAGACTCCAGACAACCCAAATAACCTCTTGTTTAATGGTTTTCTCATTCTGCCATTCATCAGCAAATATTAAATGTGTGCCCACCATGTGCTGGGCCCTGTGCTGGGTGCCAAGAGTCATTCCAGCCAACTCTTACCTCTCCCCATCACAGAACATACCCCAACCAACTTTTCCCTTACGCTGTGTTGTAAGGCTCAACTCTGAGCCTTTGCACATGCTGTTCCCTCAGCCTGGTATGCTTTCCCCTCTTCCCTCTGGATTTTCCCTGACTTCCTTTAAGCCTCTGCTCAGACATCAGGTCCTCTGGGAAGCCTTTTGTGAACCCTAGGCTGGGTTACATCTCCCCATTGTTCACTCAGTGTCCCCAATGCTCACCCCTAACACCACCAATCAGCAGGGAGCTCTCCTCCATGCGGTGATTCAGGGCCGGAGGAGAAGTGTGGCCTGTTCCTATCTCTCAGGAGCTGATGGTCCATGCAAGAGGCAAACCAGAAGCAGATCTGAGGTGGTTATTCATTCCCTGGTGAATTAAGGCATGATGGAGGGACAGTAGTATCTTATTTGTGGGTGTTTATTACATACCAGGCTGCCTGCCTGGTATATTTATAGAATATTGATCTTTCAAAGATCATAGATCTTTGGAGATGAGGAAATTGAAGTTTCGATTGATTAAGGTCACACAGCTGGTGGATGACCTCAGGCTCAGCCCGGCAGCCCATATAAGTCCCTGCCATAGAGTCTCTTCCCGCACATTGCACCCCCAGCCTTGCCTCCCACACCTGTGAGGGGTAGGGGCAGCTCACAGGATAGGCAGGCATCCCTTCTCCAGGGTTAAAACCTATCCCCCGCAAGTTTCCTCCTGAAGATCCCAGCTCTGCGTCTGGACTCTTCCCAGAACAAATGGCATCATCCACCCAACTACTTTCAGGTGACACCAGCCACAAGAGCACCACCAAATATAATAGGTAATGCTTGTTGAGGTCATTCATTTTTTGTGTATGATGCTCAAGATACAGATCGAAGTGCATTTTTACAAATAGGGATATTCGATTGTTCTAGCACCATTTGTTGAAAATACCATTCCTTCTCCCTGAATTGCATTTACACTTTTGTCAGAAATAATTATCCTTAATAGGTGGGTCTATTTCTCCCATTCTGCTCATTGGTCTATTTGTCTTTCTAATGCACTACCATAATGTTGATTACTGTAGCTTTATACTCGGTCTTAGAGACAGATAGTTTTAGTCCTTCAACTTTTATCTTTCTTAAAGCCATTTTGGCGAATCTTTGCACTTTTTGAATGGATTTTAGAATTAACTTGGCAATTTTGAAAAATGGTTTGGGGATTAAATTGGAATTATATTGAATCTATAGGTCAATTTAAAGAATATTGATACTTTAGCAATAATGGGTCTTCCAACCCAGGAACATGGTATGTCTCTCCATCTACTTAAGTAATTGTTAATTCCTCTCAGAAATGTTTTACAGTTTTCATGGTATAGATTTTGGACATCTTTTGCCAGATTTATCCCTGATAGCTTTTGTCAGGTTTATTGACTTTTTCATTTTGATTTTCAATAAATAGAAAGTCAATTGACTTCAGATCAAGTCTTTGATAGTGTTATAAAAATCTTTTATATTCTTATTTACTTTCTGTCCAATTATTCTATCAATTATTGTGGAATGATATGGGACTCTTCCACTATGACTATGAATTTTTCTAGTTCTCTTTGCAGTTCTATCCATTTTTGTTTTATTTTGAAATAGCATTTGGTGCATACATTTTTAGGACGCTCTTGTTTTCTCTTGATAAATTGACTCTTTTATCATCACAAAAATATCCCTGGTAGCATTCTTTGCTCTGAAATTTACTCTGATAGTAAAATAGACACTCTTACCATTTTCTTGATTATTATTATCATAATATATCACTTTCTATCTTTTTAACCTATTTGTGTCAATATTTAAGGGAATTTCTTATGAGCAACATATAGCTGAGTCTTGTTTTTTAATTTAATCTACCTGCACATTTAATTTGGGTGTTTAGACCATTTACATTTAGCAGGATTATTGATTTGGTTAGTTTTTTATACATAACCTTGCTCCTTGTTTTCTGCTTTCCACATCTGTACTTTGTTCACTTTTCTCATCTTTTCCTGCCTTCTTTATGAATAACTGATTATTTTTCTGATTTCATTTAATCTTTTTCATTGGCTTATTACCTATAGCTTTTTGTCTTGGTATTTTAGTGGTTGCTTTAAGGTTCATACTATATAGCCTTACTTACCACCATGTACTTTCAAGTGGTATTATATCACTTGACATTTAACATAAGGATTTTATAATAGTTTTTTCTGCCCTCTAGGCCTTTATGCTCCAGTGGTCATACATTCTACTTTTCCATATGTTGTAAACCCAACACTAAGTTGTTGTTATTGGTCTTCAGCTGTTCAATTGTGTTTTTACAAAGATGTATAAATGGTATCATTTCTCCTCTACCCAAATGACATTTAACATCCCTCATAGTCTGAATCTCTGGTGATTCACTCCTTTAGGACAAAAAATTTTTAAGAAAAGAATAGCCAAAAAAAGTCCAAATTTGATGGAAAGTGTAAACCCACAGGTCCAGAAAGTTCAACAAATCCCAAGCAAAAAAACAAACAAACAAAAACAAAAACAAACAAACAAAAAAACACATGAAAAAAACTACAGTAGGCCACATCATGATCAAAGTGCTAAAAGCTAGTGGTAGAGAGGAGGCCTTGAAACCATCTGGAGGGAGAAAAAAACAACAACACATTACACACAGAGGAACAAAAATAAGGATGACAGTATATTCCTCCTCAGAAACAATTCAAGTGAGGAACCAGTAGAGAAATGTTTTAAAATGCTGTAGGAAAAAACCCTCTTAGTCTAAAAAAATTGTAAAATCTACAAGAACATTTTTCAAAAACAAGAGAAGACTTTTTAAAGGTATAAAACATGAACTATTCATGGGATTTGCCTTTCCAGTCCTATCTTTTGGGGACTGTTGTGTCGTCTTTGCTTGATGGCTAATGTCTGAAAAACAGTTGTTTCGTATATATGTGTCCAATTTTTTAATTGTCTTAGGTAGAAGAGTAAATGTAAACCCAATCCTTATTACTCCATCTTGGCCAGAAGTAGAAATCATAGCAGCAGTTTGATGTGTCTTTGTGATTTTTCTCCTGCTGTAGTCCACCTTCCAAGAGGGAAGGGACTGCACTTGCTTTGCTCCGGGCTGTATCACCCGCACTGGGCAGTGTCTTGCCCAGACTGGCTTCCAACAGCTCAATTCTCCAAACTTCTATACAGTTGCAGTCAGTTTAGTGAATCCCAGGGGTGTTCCATGATTCTCAGCGACTCAGGAGGTACTTTAGAAGATCCAAATTAAAATAAGAGAAGAGCCACATAAGCAGGATCAAGGTTGAGAAAGGTCAAAGGAGGAGAAACAAGGTCCCAGGAAGGCAGGATAGCTAGAAAAGACAGAAGGAACCCACCTCTTCCCTCCCATTGCCAGCCCCACCCCAATTCCCAGAAACACTCCTCTTACATATAGGCTTGATATGACCAGCTGATCATTTCCTACCCACCCTGTCTCATCCCATGCCCATATATTCTCCACTTCTTCCTTTAGTTGTAGAACCTCAATTTCAATTGCATAAAATGAAAACTACATATCCCGGCTTCCCCTGCAGCATGGTGCACCCTTGTGACTGATTTCTGCCAATGATAACATGAGTCTTCATGTATGCCAGTTCTGGGTTGTGGCCTTACAGGGAAAGGTCATACTTTGCATGGCCTCTGGTTCTCCTTTCCCACTGGAGGGGATGTGGACGTGGACAGAGAGTTGAGCTATATTTCACAAAATTAGTAAGACCAGCAATTGAGGAATGACAAGCAAAAGGTGGAGGTAAACAGTCTGGGTCCCCAAGACTGTGGAGCCACTGCACGAGGCCCCAGTTGCCAGTTCTAGAATTGACGTGTGAGGGGATAATGTGATTCTGTCTTGCATATGCCACTATTATGTTGAGTCTTATTATATGATTCTCAGTAGCACTCAGAATGAGGCACTTGGCTGATTTTCAGGGAAGCTGAATCACTCAGAAAGGCTATGTCCAGAAGAAAGGCCATCTAAGTTTGAATTGTATCAATGGAACATGGGCTGTATAGGACCAAGGGATCTGGGACAATTTGGTTAGGAAAGAACACTCTAGCATCTGTGGCTTTGCTGATTGGAGCATGTTGGGTTCCTGTTGGGGCTCTGATGTAGTGAGGAAGAAGGACAAGCTGGACACTCAAGTTCAAGCTCAAGTTCAAGTTCAAGTTCAAGTTCAAGCTGCCCCTCTCCTTCCGTGTTCCCAACTAGGCAGGAATCGTTCTTAGCAGTAGCTTACTCCCACTGCCTTGCATTGGGTACAGCCATCCACAGGCAGAGGGGAAGGAAGGGAAATTTATGGCATCACTGATGGGGATGACAGTTATGAATGACTGGCCGTCCACCCACCCACCCATCACACCCCCCAGGAGAATCTCTGGGCAGGTGGTTTAGGGACTGACTCTTCCTTACTGCAGGTCACGCTCAGCCCCCACCAGAGACACCTAATATTTAGAGGGAGTGGAGCACAGATTTAGCCAACACTTTCCCAAAAGCTAGTAGCAATAAACGAGAAAAATGGAACAGCTCCCTCCAGATACCAAGCACCAGAGAACTAATTATGCCGCTCGCGTCCTGAGCCGGGATGCCGGTGGCCGAGGCACCTGCCCAGGTAATTCATCAGCCACAGATTTATGGACTCCTCGGAGCCGCCTGCACATCTCCTCCCCTCTAGTTTACTCGAGACATTTTTATTTAGACTTTTTTCAAGATTATTGATCTGCTCTGTCACTTCTCCAGGCGGCTGGCGGGGAGGGAGGGGGGCAGGGAGACGCAGGGAGGAGACGGGCACCCAAGGTGGGTGGCACCGTTGAATATTGATTTGCCGGCAATGATCCAGAAACAATCCGCCCATTCAAGCGAGCCAATGAATTCCAGCTGCCCAAGGCCAGAGGATCTTGGTTTTCCCCACGAGGGTCCTTCAGTTCTTGACCTCACACTCCAGGCAAGGGGAGGGCCCACTTCCCACACACAGGGATCAAGGCTGCAAATGTAACAGATTGCGCACCTTGGCTTCTTCTTTGGTAGAATGGGAATCAGGAGAGGTCCCCAGAGCGTTTCACCTCTCTCCCTCCCTCCCTCCTCTAGCTGTGATGGGAATCAGGGACGGATGAGGGACAGTGTTGAATGCTAGAGGAAAGGAACGGGGCGCTGCAAAACACCCTCCTGCCCTCCTCTGCTGTGAACATCAAAGTGCGCCGGCTCAGCAGAGTTGCAAGAGCAAAGATTACAGAAACTGGAAGTGGTGTGAGGAGGTAGCCGGCCGTTCAGTCTGGGAAGAGCATGTAGTCCTGATGCTACCGGTGAGTCAGCCAAGGTGTGGAGGTCCTGCAGCAAAGTCCCACCCAGACCCCGGATGTTCAACAGTAATACCCACAACCACAGGGCGACAGTTGTAACACGGCCATAGCGGCTCCACGGCCCGAGTGCTCCCTGAGTGCCAGGCACCCTGTCGTGGACATTGTAGTAAATTCATGCTCACAATAGCCCCATAGGGTAGATACTGAGAGCTTCATCTTCTTACATTCGTGTAGTTGTGTGTGTTGGGGGGGGGGGGGCTTGGTTTCTCATTTCAAAAGAAATATATCCTTGTTTAAAAACGTTTTATTGGGGCACCTGCATGGCTCAGTTGGTTAAGCATCCTACTCTTAATTTCGACTCAGGTCATGATCTCATATTTCATGAGTTTGAGCCCCACATCAGGCTCTGCACTGACAGTGTGGAGACTGCTTGACATTCTCTTTCTTTCTGCCTCTCTCTCTCTCTCTCTCTCTCTTTCCCTCCCCTGCTCACTTGTGCGTGCTCTCTCTCTCTCAAAAAAATATATAAATGAACTAAAGCTCAGCCCGCCACCTTCTGTCGCCCAAAGCTCAGCCCGCCACCTTCTGTCGCCCGCAGTGCCCCGCAGCCTGGGGAGATGCTGGTGAACTTGGAAAAAGAAACTGAGCACGTGCTTCAGGGCTGCCTGAGACCTTGAATGGGAGGTGTTTACAAATCAAAAGCCTTCTCTCCAGGTCCCCGGGGAGCAGAGCACTTCAAGGGAGCCTTGGGTAAATCCTTCTGTTACACTATGAATCCCTTTCTCCTGTGAATGACCCTCGCTCCACACAAGCACCAACATTCACCCTCGTTTGTACATCTGCACTGATATGCACACATGTATAAATAACACACATACGCTGCAAATATAATATAAGCTCGTTGGAAAAATACAGAACACTCAAACAGCATAGAAATGGCCAATGTTAAGGTTCTCCCTGATTCTCTCTCCACTTCCTCTTGTGTAAGATGCTCGCTACTAACATTTGGGGGGTATGTTACAAACTACTTAGATTAGGGATGCGTCCCAGCTCGGCCTCAGAGAGGACTCTGATCGATTTTTACAAATCACAATGAGTGGGAAATTTCAGGACCCACGGACATGGTTTCTTCTGTCCACATTCCGTGGCAAGTGCAAGGCCACGCTGGTCCTGTCCTCCTCCCAGAAGGCAGGGAGGCCAGGTTTCTGACTGGTGCAGCACCCCACATTGACTTGGAACACACACCTTGTACTTGCCAAGGGCCAGACTTCCCTTTGGCAGAACCTCTTTCTGCAGAGCAGCGGCCCCTCTGCGCGGTTGGGTTTTGATTCTTCCCCTGACATCCTCAGGCCAGAACGTGTGACCACTGGTGACATCCAGTCACAGGAGCTTTCTTACCTCGCTTAAGACACCATTAGAAGCTTTCCATTTTTTAGCAAAAACATCAAGAAGAGATAAACGTAGTCTCTAGAGAGAGTAAATTCTAGAAGGGACCTTGCCACCCTCTCTGTCTTCTCTTCGCTTTGGGCAGCAGGGATGGTGATGTTTTTTCTGGGAAGGGCTCTCAGGAGCCTGCAAAACTTTGTACAAAAGCCACACGTGGTGTCCATGGCTTGGTTACCCCAGAAGGAGGAGTGAGATGGGAGGGTGTCTGGAGAGAGGAGACAGCAAGTGCAAGGGCCCTGGGGCAGGAGCAGACTCGGCAGGTTCAAGGGAAAGCAAGAAGGCCAGTGTGGCCAGAGTGGAGGGAGCAGAGAGTACAGGAGCAGGAGTGAGGTCAGTGAGGAGGCTGGGGTCGGGGGCTCTGTAGATACAAGGCTGGGCAATTCATCATAAGGACTCCAGATTTTTCTCTAATGAGGGCATTGGAAGGTTCTGGGCAGAGGAGAGACATGATCCGACAAACCTAACAGGATCACATGAGATCATGGTGCTTCTCTTGAAGAAAACGGGAAGAAGTGGAAAGAGCAGCCAGAGGGCGACTGCGAAAATCCAGGATATGACGGGGCCGGAGCCCCAGGAGGGGGCCATGGAGGTGATGAGAAGTGGTCAAGTTCCAGATTTCTTTCGAAGGAGAGCCAGCGGGCCTGCCTGGAGATGTGACACAGGGTGCGAGCGGATGAGAGGGGTCCAGCCTGACCCCAGGTTTCTGGCCCAAGCACCAGGAGGATGGCGTTGCGGGCACTGAGATGAGGGAGTGACAAGGCTCAGGGACGGGCTGTCAGTTTGGGACACGTGAATTGTGAAACGCTTTTGGACACCCACGGGAGATGTGAATGGCGGCGGATGCACAAGCCTGGTGTTCAGGGACAGGCTGGGCTCGGATGTGAATCTGGGGGCCATCAGCGTATGGACAGCATGAGGAGGTAGGTGAGTCTGGTGAGTCCCCAAAGGAGGGAAGGGGGATTAGGAGAAGAGCACAAAGAACAAAGCTCAAGGACAGCTTGAGGTTTATGGGTCGAAGGGCCAAGAAGAAACCAGCAGAGGAAACTGAAGAGAAGCAGCCGGGGGGGGAGAAGGAAAGTCAGGACAGGGTTTCAGAGAAAAGTGAGTGACTATGCCAGATGCTCTTGGTCAAGTGTCATGGAGAGTGGACCCTTAGCTCAATATGCAGCTCACTGGTCACCTGGATGCGAGAGAAGGAAATCTGGGTTCAGAGCGCGACATTACAGGTAGCAAGTATGCTGACTTTTTTGAGGTGTTTGGCTGTAAAAGCAAACGAAAGTAGCAGGAGAGGGTTAGTTTTCTTTTTGAATTGTTTGGCGATTAGAGAAATAACCCTGCGTTGTACACTGGCAGGAACACTCCCTTGGAGAGGTGTAATTCAGGCTGCAGGGGCGAGAAGGGTCATTGGGGGGCACCCGTGAGCAGCTGAGAGGAAAAGTAATTTTGTGCCCAAGGGCCTCTGATAGTTCCTGTTGTCAGAGGGTCTCAGATCCAGGAAGGACTTCCCCATGGACCCCCCACAGTAATGGTTGTCCTTCAAGATAGTTTTCTGTGCGCATACAGTTTTTACGCAAGGCAGCATCGTTCTATTCATATTTTTCATCAAATTGGGTTTTTTAAATTCAAAAATATATGAGGGCTAGCCTGCCGAGCCAGTGCCCCGGGACCACACTCATTCTGCATTGATTAATCAACCCACAGATTGATTGAATATTGTATCATCTCAAATTGTTGCTATTAGATTTTTATAAATGATGTGGAAATCCTTGCAGACAGAAATACACACCCCTGAGTATTTCAGAATGATCAACCCCTGGAAGTTAAAAGGGTGGGTGCAGTCTGAGTTTTGACAGACGCCTGCTCAAACGTCATCCCCTAAGGTTGCCCCCAGGAACATCCCAGCAGCAGGATGTGAGAGAGGGGCTGTCACACGGGCCAGGGGCTGGTTTGGGTGTAGACTTTCCAGAGCAGACTTGCTGGAAGTGGTTCAGCCTGCAAGTGGTGTCGGAACCGTAAGGCGTGAGCCAGGCGGCTCAGCTCCCCTCTGGGCTGCGGGGACGGCCCACCAGCTGCTCGGGGCTGGACAGACAGACAACTGGATGGAGGGGAGGGGGCTGGGGCAGCAGTACAGAGCTGGGGAGCGGCGGGTGCCCTGGGCAGCGAGTGGGGGCTCTGGCTGGCCCTGCAAATCGCTCCTGTGGCCCCCGGCGAGGGGTCGGCCTCCCCCTTCCCGATCGCAACAACCGAGCCCTGCAGGTGCAGGGAGGTAACAAACGGGACAAGGAGATCTGTGGGTGTTGGGGCAGCAACCGTGCGCTGCCCACCGACTGTCACCTCCCTTCTTCTCTACGGACGGATCCCCCCCCTGTTCCCAACAACAATTTCCCAGCCTGAAAACCTTACCCTCCCCCACTAGTCAGTCCTGTGACACAGCTCAGGGTCCCCAGACGGGGCAGAGCGTGTCGCGGGGCACCGGCCGGGCTCGCCTGAGAGGGACCCCCCGGCCCAGGTGGAGCAGCCGCGCTGTCATCGCTAACCGTGCTGGCGGCCGTGCGCGGTGACAGGGCACCAGGCTGGCCTCTAGGGAAGCTGCCCGCCCTCTTCACCAGCCACCAGCGGCCAGGGGCAAGGGACCAGCCCTCCCCCGTCGGTCCCCAGGGCAGTGCTCCCAGGGCGCCAGCCGCGCGGGAACAAGGGAGGACAGCGAGCTGTGAACTCTGCGGCTTCTGTCCCCGGGGCGGGGAGGCAGAGCCAGCTTTGACTGGGCAGCCGCTGACCTTGGACAGCCCGCGGCTCTCTCTGGCCCTCCGCTGTCTCCTGTTTCAGCAGAGAGAGGATGCATACGCCTTGCACAGGGCCACGCGGTTCAGGGGAGAGGGGTTGTCAGCATGTGAGTATTGACTTCAGGATGGTGGACGGTCCCCCCGGGGCCAAGCTGACCATAGCCCAGGGCTGGTGCAGGCAGCCAGCAGTGGTGTGGTGGGAGAGCACTCCACTGGGAGGTGGGAGCCCTTCACGTACATTGTTCTGCCTTTCTTGGAATGTTCCTCCTCTCCTGGGCCCCCATTTCCTCCCCTGTAACATGCAGGGTTTGGGGTTTGTAACCACCAGCAGCCTCATCATCTCTCATACTCTTGGAGGTAACTTTGGTGTTTGCACAGACCAGCAGGGAGGCAGGCCCGGGTGGCAAAGGTTGGGGTCAGCTCTGTAATCAGGAGTGTGAAGGGTGAAGAGCCCCCGGATCCTCAAAGAGAGACAGAGAGGTCTCCAGCAGCGCCCAGTTGGACGCACCTACTGAGATGTCATCTGGGCGATGATTGCATGAATTCTGGACCATGAAGCTGGTCCACCTGGATTGAGTGAGTGAGGCTCACCTTGCAGAGTGCTCTCTGCAATTTAGAATTGGCTCTGAGAAGGTGGATGCCTGCTGGGACAAGTTCTGTCTAGGAAGACCTGGGTCTCCCACTAATGAGCTGTGTGACCTAGATTTAAAGACTATTTCGATTTCAAATCTAATATTACAGCCACCCCTACAGTCTTTGGGTTTACTATTGGCATGGGATATCTTTTTCCATCTCTTAACTTCCAACCTATTTGTGTCTTTGGATCCAAAGTGAGTCTCTTGAAGACGGCATAGAGTCTCATCCTGTGTTTTAATCCATTCTGCCAGTCTCTGTCTTTTGAGTGAAGAGTTTAATCCACTTACATTTAAAGTAATAGTGATAAGGAGGGACTTAATTCTGTCATTTTGTTATTTATATTTTATATGCCTGGAAGCCTCATTGCTCCTCAGTTCCTGTGTTGCTGTCTTCTGTGTTTTGTTGATTATTTTTATAGTGAGACATTTTGATGCTTCTCATTTCCTTTTGTGTATATACTTTAGCTATTTTGTTTGTGGCTGCCATGGAGACTACAGCTAGCATCCTAAAGCTGTAACACTCTCATTGGAATGGGCGCCAGCTTAGCTTCAATAACATGCAAAACCCCTGCACCTTCCAGCTCCGTCCCCACCCCCTATCACTTACCGATGTCACAAAAGCACATCTCTATTCACTGCGTGTCCAAAAACAAGACTATAATTTTGAATGCATTAGTCTCTTAAATTGCATAGAAAACAAAAGGCAGAGTTTCAAGCCCAAGTTACGATGCTCCCATAGTATGTATGTTCTTTCTCTTGATGGTGTCCCACAGGTCCACAGGGCCATGCTCACCTCTTTAAAAAAATCTTTTTGCCTCTGTTCCTCACACCCACTAATTCCTACAGTCCTGTCTTCAAACTCACTGACTCTTCTACTTGCTCAGATTTGCTTCGGAATCCCTCCAGTGATGTTTCCATTTCAGGGACATTAGGCTTTTCAGCTCTAGAATTTCTTTTTCATGTACTTTTATGTTTCCTAATTCTTTACTGATATCTCCATCTTATTCACACATCATTGTCTGGAGTTTGTTCACACCTGCTTTCAGTTCTTTGCCCATCTTTAAGATCGTTGTTTCAAGGTCACTTTCTAGTAAATCTGCCATCTGGTCTTTCTTAAGAACAGCTTTTGCTTATTTTTTTTTCCTGTGAACGGGCCGTACTTTTTGGCTTCTTAGTATGCCTTGAGTTTCTGTTGTTGTTGTTGTTGAAAATTAGACATTTGAATCCTACAGTATGGTTACTCTAGAAATTAGATTCTTCCCCCACTTTGCCAGGGTTCACTGGAGTTTTTTTATTTATTTGCTGGATTTTTTTGTAGACTGTCTTTGTACCAGGGATCAGCTTGAGGTATAAACTTACAGTCTTCTCAGGCTTCGCGAGAGCCTGTGCCCTCCCATGGACATGTACAGTAACTTTCTGAATTCCTCTGTATATACATTGCTTCCAAATGTCTTCATTCTTTTATTTTTTAAATATTTATTTATTTTTGAGAGAGAGAGAGAGAAACAGAGCACATGCAGGGGAAAGGCAGAGAGAGAGGGAGACACAGAATCTGAAGCAGGCTCCAGAATCTGCGCTGTCAGCACAGAGCCTGACGCACATGGCTCGAACTCATGAACCGTGTGATCATGACCTGAGCCGAAGTTGGATGCTTAACCAACTGAGCCACCCAGGCGCCCCCAGAATATCCTCATCATTAAATGTATGGTTTCAAAAAGAGGAAAAAGAGAAAAATCAAGGGGGAAAAATGCCCCAGTCCTGTAAGTCTCCTGAAGTCGCTTCAACCAGGGGAGGGGAGGCTGGCCACACTGGTGGTGGGGGTCACAACAGTGGCCGCTCACCTCCCTGTCTACGCCCACACAGTCACAAGCACACATCAGCCATCAGATCCGGCTATATGGAGGATGGTCCTATTTCCACCCTGGCTCCCACAGTCTGTGTGTAAGTTGCTCCAGGGGCGGGGAGGGGGGCGGGACTTGAGAATGGGTAGCCACTACCAAGCCAAGAGCTGAAGTTAAGTAAAACTGACTGTACTGTATCGGCCAAGACTTGCCCTAGGGGAAGTTGGGAGCCTTCTAGAGGACTGCAGACTTCCGAAATCGTTACATCAGACAGATTCTGCCAGCATGGTTTCAGTCCAAGTGGAGAGAGGGATTTCTGGGGCCTCCTACTCCATCATCTTCCCCTGAGCTGTGTGACCTTGACACAGTCACTCAAGCCCTCTGGGTCTTGCCTGTGAAGGGGGTTGGACCAAGAATGGTGAAGATCCTTTCAATTCTAAAATCCTGGGATTCTCTACCTAGGGTAACAGTAGCCCCATTACTGCCGGACTATTGGGAAAATGGGATGAGATTAGCCACAATGCGTAACTATTTGCATTTCCCCCCCCCCTTATTTGGTTTCTGTTAATACCCTTTCTTTGATTTCCCTCTGCCTTTAACTTAGAATGGGGCATCTCTGGGCTTTTGTGGTCTCATTCTCAATCATTCTTTTACTGATAAAGCCAGACCCTCCCCACTCTGAGATTGGGTGCTGAGATTGGGTGAGATCGACCTCACTCACGGGATGGACCCAGATCAGCTTAAGCCACTCAGCACAGTCCAGACCTCTGTGCAATCTGAAGGTGCAGGGGTGGAGGCTGCAGTCTCTTAGTTCAATGGCCCAGGACTTCAGATCAACCTTAAGAGAGAGAATTTTTCTCTTCTCTACTGGACTCCAGTCTGAATGGAAAACATCTGGTCACCAGGATGAGGGGTTGAGAGTGGTCTTGCATGGGAGAGAGGTGCTAAAAGATGAAAGAAGAAGCAGGTCCTGGCAGAATCATTAGAGCCCCTGAACCAAGCTCCTCCTGAAGGCTGCCCTATCCCTGAATTTTCCTGTCTGTGTAGCCCAGTAAGTCCCTCTGAGCTCCGACCAGGCTGTCCTGACGTCCGTCACAGGAAATGGAAGAGCCTAATGGCTGCCTCCCCTCCAACCTAAGTCTCCAAGCTGAGACCAGCAGAAAACTTTGCTGCTTCAGCTTCTCCCCGTCCCCTGCCCCGCGGGGGTGTGGGTTAAATTCATCTCCTGCTGCCCCTTTTCTCCGTTCTCTTCCCTCCCACAGAGGGAAGCTGCAGAAACCACCCGGTAATGGCATCTCCCAGGGCGAGGGCACATTATCCCCAGACTCTAATGAACCGAGCAGCCCCGTCACCGCCAAGCCAGCCTCATGTGGGGACCGTGAGGCCTGCTGTGTCAGCACAGGGGCTCCTGGCCCTGACTCGCCTTCCTCTGACAGAAGCGGGTTTGAGCAGAGAGGTCCCAGGTCAGATCTAAAGCTGGGGGGTGGGGCAGCCTCACTGAACCCCGGAGAGCCGAGGCACAGTCTGGGAGCCAGTCTTAGAAATGACCTTGCTCTGCTGATGTGCAGGCTAAGCCCAGAGAGGCTGAGGGACTTGCCCCAGGTCACACAGGGGTCTGAGGACCGAGCTGGGTCCAGAGCCCAGATATCCCCACTCTGAGTCCGGCTCTTCTTCTGCCCCGCCAAGGTAACCCCCAGGATTGGCCCTGTCTCCTCCCCGGTCCCTCCAGGAAGTTCCCCTTCCCTTTATGATTCTAGGGCGCAGCCCTTCCGTGGGACCCTTGCCGTCTCCCTGAGCCTGAGTTACCCTGGGCACCCCCGGTTACACCCCAGATTTCCTCAGGTCTTCTGTCCACCTCCCCGCAGCCGTGGGTGCAGAGTGGAAGCGGATGGATGCCGCGGTGTTAAGCGGCCGGATGCCTGTGCCCGAGCTGAGGTCTGAGCTCGGGCACCGCTCCTTTGCTCAGACCCCGTGGGTGCCCTTCTTTGCCCTGAGGCAAGATCTCCCCTCCCCCCATCCCAGCCCCCATGGCGGGACATCCCTGCTCTGTCCTGCTGCTGGGAGGCCCGGACGACCCTTCTGGCCTCTGTCACCTGCCCCCAGTCTCTAAATGCCGAGTCTTGTCTCCCACCCCTGTGGCTGGGCCTCCTCTGTACCCTCGTCCGGATCCTGCTGCTACGTGTCTGGTGTCCCCTCCGTGTGCACCCGTCACCCTGCAGCCCGGTGCTGCCCAGAGCCTCCTCGGACAGCGGTGGATGGGACGGTGGGGGCTGGGAGCCAGGGCCCCACGTCACCCACACCCAGCTCAGCGCGTCCTCTGTGCCCCCAACTCAAGTCACCAGCCACTTCCTTCCCTGAGCACCTACTATGTGCCGGCCCCGCTGACAGCCAGGGCGGGTGTCCTCTTCTCTCAGGGAAGTCCCCTTTCCTGTTTCCTGCCCTCACCTGTCTTCAGGAAGGGGGCGGATGGAAGGAATCGAATCGAAGGGCTCCAAAGAAAAGCAGGTGGTCCCAGCAGGGAAGAAAGATGGCGGAGTTTAGAGTCTAGGAGGGCGAGTTATGAACCCGGATTTTGTGACCCAGCAGCTCTGCAACCCTGGGCAAGTCACTTTGCTTCTTTGGGCATTAGTTCCCTCTGGGTTTGGAAGACAAGGCCTGTGATTCATGTTTGCATAGAAATACTAATTACATTTTCCTGCACACCTCTCCTCAGTCAGCCTGTTACCGCCCTCCCCCGCCCCCAGCCCCGAAACTCCCACGGCTAATTAATAGGATTGGAGTAGACACCTCACCCAGCCTGGGCAAATCCAATTCTCTCCCTGAGAACTTCAGTTGATGATGAGGACACAAAATCAATCAGCTATAAATCTATCCTGGCGGATAGTACCGCCCAGGGCAAGAGGCTACTATTTTAGTGCTGTCATGGTGGGTCACAAGTGACCCGAGAAGCCAGTTAGCAGAGAGAAGGAAGAAAGTGAGCAAAGGAACACTGAACCTCCTTATCCTCAGCCTTTCCACTCGAGTTGCTTGCGTGGATCTGGTCAATAGTTACGGTTCTGTTCGATCGCACGCAGCAGAAAACTCAGACCAAAGTACATTCAGCAAAAAAGAATTCCTTGCTTATGTCATAAGAACACTTTCAGGGTTAAGATCGGTTTCAATCACGGCTTGACGGGGCTCCCAGTAATGTCACCCTGGCCTGCTTTTTCCTCCTTTTCTCTTCCGTTCAGGCTACACATGACATGTTGGCATAGCTCTGGGCTAAAGTGTCTGAGTTCAAGTTTATGGGCAAAGGATTGCAAGAGTTCTTTCTTAGAAGCTTGGGTGAAGGTCTCATAGCATCTCAGTGGCTCTGGTTGGGCCCCCTCCCTGTCCTAGTTACTGGGGCCAGAGGAATGTGCCACATGAATTGCTTTAAGCCTAGGTCACCTGTGAGCTGAAATAGGTCAGCTGAGGACGTACTCGTGCGGCAAAGTAGGTGCTCAGTGCTGATTTCTGTCCCTAAGCTGGTAGGCTGGGACCTCATCTCCTTTGGACACCTGCAGGCCGGTCTCCTCTTTGCCTTTTGCACATGACAGACCCTGGTCTGGAAACCCCTTCCTGCCCCATGTTCTTCCCCAAGCCTGAAATCAAGGGCAGGCTCAGGGCCCACCTCTTCCCTGCCAACTTCCTGGATCCTCCTGGCCAATATGTATGGGAGGGATTAATGCTTTTGTTGTAGTCAGATTTTTATAGAAGACACTTTGCCTGAAATCCTGGTAACCAGGATGTCAGTGGGCTTCAGGCTGGCACCCAGAGGTCAGAGGATGACAGAGTGCGGTGACACGTGGGCAAGGTGGAGCTTCCAGGCCCAGGCCCAGGTCCGTCTTCAGCCTCACTGCCTTGATCAGGGAGTTCGGGCCGCAGTTTCCTCCTGGACTACCCTGGGAAACAATCTTCCAGCCCAGGCACCATCGCCCAACTCTGGGTCTCTGGGTAGAATTGTCCCCTGGCCCTGGCTTTGTGACCCCACCCTGGAAGCCAGCCCCAGAACTGAGCCCAGCCTGGCCTGCCCCACCCAGGGAAGAGATCAGGGAATGGTGACAGAGAGGACCTTGTTTCACCTAAACGCTCTTGTGAGAGCAGCCCTGGGTGGCCCGCAGGGGACACGGCTGCCTCTGTGACAGCATCGGGTATGCAAACCTGGGACAGGACACTTGACTTGGCGTCTCACACTGCACTTAGATGAGGGGCTCAAGTCAACTGACCCACCCTCTCTGAACCCTAGTTCCCTTGCCTACAAGCAATGAATCTTTGTTTCCTCTTGAACTCAGTTTACCCCTCCATAAACTAGACAACGTATTTATATGTCCATTTGCTTCTAAGCTTGGCAAGAGCAGGGACCGTGTCTCCTGGGTGCTCAGCTCAGAGCAGGACCTCAGCGCATGTGTGTTAAATAAGTGCACGGACACGCTGGTGCCATCAGCCTCCGCCAGCCCAGCCCTCTGGGGTCAGAACCACACCTGTGTGAGACCCCAGGGCAGGCGCCCAAGCCCCAGCTTGCTCTCTCAAGCCCCCCTCCCCTGCGGTTGTCCTGAGACCCTCCCCCCACTCCCCCCCGCCTGGTCCTCTGAAATCATGCGCAGTTGCACCTACTTTCCCCGAAGGGAGATTGAGTTTAAGTGGGATCGTGGATCCAACGCACCGACTCCTGGGAGAAACTCCACAGAGGGGGCTCTGTCTTCCCTCTCTGGTCCGGGCTCAAGCCTCTGTGCCCACTCTGCCCGGGGCCAGAGACTTTCTGAGCATCTCCTGTGCTGGTGCTGGCTCATTCTGGAAGAACGAGGGTCTGTGGAGAGCTCCGGCCCCCATCACTAACTGTGACCATCCGAACCGATTTCTCGCTATACAGCCTAGTGGTTCCGTCTGGCACAGCCACCTTTCTAGAACCCTTGCCTGCTCCCCCCGGAGCCCCTGTCTTTCTGTCTCTGGCCATCCCTTCCCTGTGGGAAAGTCTCCCCTCCTGTTTTGCCCAGTGTCTCCAGGGCTCATTCCCCAGCTTGGAGGGGCCCATGAAAGAAGAGGCAGAGGGTAGGTTGGGGCGGGAACGTTAAAGGAAGAGTGAGACCCCTCCCCTTTTCTCCAAAGCTAAGCTGTCACCCCCACCCCCCCGGAGAGGGTAGAATGAGTCAGACACCCACTTTCCCTGGGGGGGCAGAGCTGGGGTGGAGACGAGCAAGAACAATGCTGCCTAAACCAGCGGAGAAAATGACCCAGATGCTGTCAATTCCTCGGCACGGGGGTCCCTCTCTCTGCCCTCCTGGTCTCAAGGCAGGACAGATCTTTGTTCCCCTGTAGTTCACACTTCAAGTGGGTTGTTATCGTCTCTTACTAAAAGTGTAATTCACTTGGGACGCCTGGATGGCTCCGTTGGTTAAGCATCCAGCTCTTGATTTTGGCTCAGTTCATGACCCCAGGGTCATGGGAATGAGCCCCGAGTTGGGCTCTGTGCTGACAGTGCAGTGCCTGCTTGGGATTCTGTCTCTCCCTCTGTCTCTGCCCCTCCCTGCTCCTGCTCCCTCGCTTGCACGTGTCCTCTCTCAAACTAAATAAATAAACTCAAAAATAAGAGTGCAATTCATTTAAGGTTCTTTGGTGGTGATTTTATTTCTCCCAAGTATATTCTATTTGAGAAGATTAATGCCAAAAATGAGATCCATTAACAAGTGCTAAGCAACCAGTCCTGAGAGGAGGGGATTTAGAGTAAGAGGAACAGAAGAATCAAACTCACACTGGGCTGTTCTGCTGGGATCCCTGGTTCAGAGTTTACACCCACACAGTGAGAGCCTGTGGTACTGAAATTCAAGTTCATTTTGGAGTCTAAAGATGAAGACGATGAGCCCTGTGCAGCAACAATGACCCCTGTGTGGCAGACAGAGGGGACTCTGATCTCGACCCTGAAGGTGTATCTTCTCCCAAGGTCGTGAACCTGTTGGTGCACAGCCTGCTCATTCCCCAGCCCCCTTTGAGGTGCACATCAGCCCTTGCCCACATGCCTGGGCAGTAAGTAAAAACCTAACTGCCCCCTCAGCCCTCCCCTCCACCACGAACCAGGAAGCAAGCCAGGAAGCTTCATCTATTAGAAACCTTTCTGGGTGCAGATAGGGGCATGGGAGGGAGGATTGGGAGGGAGGAGAGAGAGAGATTCCCTGTGTCCCCACCACCCACATAGGCTAGGAGAAGGCAAAGGGGTCAGGCGGCCACCAATGAATTTCTGAATGGTGACTTGCAGAGATGCCCCCAAACCCAGTGTTCTGCCTGGGGTGGCCTCCATGAGGACTGAAGGGTTAACTGCTTCAGGAGCTCAAATAAAGTCCCCAGGACTCCCACCCACCCACTCACCCTATGATTAATTCAGCCTGGTAAAGTGGTATTTGCACTGGAAATTTAATCATCACTTCTGATGATAATGGAATTGAGAAATAAATGGAAAGTGTCAAGTACTGTATTAGGCGAGTGGGGGGGGGATGACCAAGTCGGGGGGACAGCCGCCTGGCTCCACGGTGAGTGTCTTTACAGTCCTGAGAAACTGGACATGTTCCTGGTTCCATAATTGGGGAACAAGAGCAAGGGATGGTTGGGATTTGGGGGTAGGGGTGTCGGGGGATGGGACAGAGGGCGTAGGCAGGGTGCAGAGCCGCTCAGACCAGCTCACAGAGAATGGGTGGTTAAATTTTTTTGGACACTCGGTCAGCCAGATGTTCAACGCAGCCACAATTAAAAATTAAATTCTATAATCTTATAATTACATAAATCACATTAACAACAAAGGCAATCAGCATTCAACCTCATCAGATTCAAATTACTTTATCATATTTTACTATTATGTATGTGTTTGAGATTATTTACTCATGCGATATTAGGACGGTGGAAATACTACATGATGCTGCATGGCTCTGTGCGTCTTCTGAATTTCGCACTTAACGCCATGGCATCGGCGGTTTGGAGATGACTAGGGTGGGAGCATCTACCGGCAAACACCCCAAATCGGGGCCAACTCAGAAAGCAGAAATCACAAAAGTAATTTGAAGAGGGAAAATTCGATACAAAGAATTATTAGCTAGTAAAAAATGACTGCAAAAGGAATAAAATGGAATGTTAAGACAGGAATCTAAAAGGTGGGGCGTCGCTTCTGTTACCTCGATGGCCGAGGAATAGGGCTCAATGAGCGAGGCAAGAATGTCACACTGTTCAAGGCCAAGACTGATATTGGCGGAAATGATATGACTGCAGCCCGAGGAAATGGTCCATAGTCAAGGGACCAGAGCCAGTCAGTAGGAAGCTACCCTGGGTGATAATGTTGCTCTTGGGAAATGGAGAGTCAATGGCTGCTCTCATGCCACTGGCTACCATGCCACAGGAGCAAGAGGAAAAGAAAAACAGAACCTGGATGGGAAATTCATCTTATTTTTCTAATTGTAGTAAAATACACACATCATAAATTTTACCATCTCCACCATTTTTAAGCGTATGGTGCTGTGCTATTAAATACATTCTTAATGCTCTACAGCCATCACCACCATCCATCTCCAGAGCTTTTTTCATCTTGCAAAACTGATGCTCTTTAAGTACAGTTAGCCTGTGGCAACCACCATTCTACTTTCTGGCTTTAGGATTCTGGCTACTCTAAGTATCGCATATTTGTGGAATCATACAGTATCTGTCCTTCAGCAACAGGCTTATCTCAGTTGGCGTAAGCCCTCATAATCCATGTTGTAGTATGTGTCCTAAGTGTCTTCCTTTTTAAGCCTGAAGAATGTTCCATTGTATGTATAGACTATACTATGCATGTCCTTTCATCCGTTGATGGATGGTGGAATTTCCATTTTTGCTATTGTAAATGCTCTGGATGATAAGTGTACCAATATCTCTTTAAGATCTGACTTCTTTGCTTTTGGATATACACCCCAAAGTGGAATTGCTGGATCATACAGTAATTCTATTCTGGTTTCAAGGAACAATCATATTGTTTTCTTGTTGTAGCATGTATACCATTTTACACTCACACAGACATTGCACAGTCTTCCACATGCTCACCAACACTTGTTATTTTCTGAGTGTTTTGTTTTGCTTTGGAAAGTGGATGTGAAGTGGTGTCTTATCATGATTCTGATTTGCATTTCACTAATGATCCATGACACTGACCATCTTTTCATGTGCTTCTTGGCCATTTGTATCTCTTCTCTACTTGAATAGAAATGTCTATGTAAGCCCTTTGTGTATTTTTTAATTGGATTGTTTGGTTTTGTTGTTGTTGTGTTTTAGAAATTCTCTATATATTCTGGATATCAATTCCTTATCAAATATATGATTCACAAATATTTTCCCATTGTGTAGGTCATCTTTTAACTCTGTGGATACTATCATTCGATGCACAATTTTTACAAGTTTTCTATTATCCAGTTTGTCTGCTTTTTCTTTTGTTGCCTGTGCCTTTGGTGTCATATCCAAATGGCCATTGCCACATCCAGTGTCATGAAGATATGCTCCAGGTTTTCTTCTTAGAGTATTTTAGTTTTAGGTCTTACATTTAGATCTTTGATACATTTTGAGTATGTGAATTCTTTTGCATGTGAATATACAGTTTCCCCAGGAACATTTGTTGAAAAGACTGCCCTTTCCTTATTGAATGGTTTTGGCCTCCTTGTCAAAAATCGTTTGACCATATATGTGAGGGTTTATTTCTGGGCTCTCCATTCTATTCTTCTATTCTATATGTCTGTCTTTATGCCTGTATCATACTGTCTTTATTACTATAGATTTGTAGTAAGTTTTAAAATTGGGAATAATGAGTCCTCCAGCTTTGTTCTTTGTTTTGAAGATTGTTTTGCCTATTCTAGTTCCCTTGAGATTCTGTATGACTTTTAGAATGGGATTTTTTCTTTCTGCAAGATAATAAAGTCACTGAGATTTTGATAGGGATTTCATTGAATCTATAGATCACTTTGAGCAATATTGACATCTTAACAATATGAGTATTCGTGTTTTTTTAATGTTTACTTATTTTTGAGACAGACAGAGTGTGAGCGGGGGAGGAGTAGAGAGGGAGGGAGAAATAGAATCTGAAGCAGGCTCCAGGTTCTGAGCTGTCAACACAGAGCCCAATGCAGGGCTCAAACTCACAGGCGATGAGATCGAGATCATGACCTGAGCCAAAGTTGGACACTTAACCTACTGAGCCACCCAGGCGCCCCTACAGTATTAAGTATTCTAATCCACGAATTCGGGATGTGTTTCCATTTATGTCTTCATTAATCTCTGTAAGCACTGTGTTATGATTTTCACTGTACAAATCTTTCACATCCTTGGTTAGGTTAATCCCTAAACATTTTCTTCTTTTTGATGCTATTGTAAATAATTTTTTTCTGGATATAATTTTTTTTGGGATTGTTCATTATGAGTGTATAGAAATGCAACTGATTTTTGTGTGTTGACTTTGTATCCTTCTGCTTTGCCAATTTATTAAACCTAACAATATTTTTGTGTGGAATCATTAGGATTTTCTACATATAAAATCATATTATCTACATCAGAGATGATTCTACTTCTTCCTTTCCAATTTCAATGCCTTTTATTTCTTTTTCTTGCTTAATTGCTCTGGCTAGAACTTTCAGTGTCATGTTTAACAGAAGGCAAAAAGGAGCATTCTTGTCTTGTTCCTGATCTTAGAGGAAAAGCCTTTAGTCTTCCACCAATGAGTGAGATGTTTGTAAATTTTTCATAAATAACTTCTATTACATTGAGATAGTTTCCTTCTGTTCCTAGTTTGTTGAGTGTTTTTATCATGAGAGGGTGTTGAATTTTTTCTAATGCATTTTCTGTATCAGTTGAGATGATCATATGGTTTTTTTCTCCCCTTCATTCTGGTGTATTACATTGATCAATTTTCCTATGTTGAACTGTCCTTGCATTCCAGGAGTAAATCCCACTTGGTTATGGAGTACGATTTTGTGAATATGCAGCTTAAATTTATTTGCTAGTGTTCTGTTAAGGATTTTTGCATTAGTATTCATTAGGAATATTGGTCTGCAGTTTTCTTGTAGTGCCTGTCTGGCTTTGATATCAAGGTAATGCTGGACTCACAGGATGATATGGGAAGTAATTCCTCCCACTTCAACTTTTTGAAAAAGTTTGGAAAGGGCTGACACTCATTTTTCTTTAAATGTTTGATAAAATTCACTAGTAGAGCCATCAGTTCTTGGACACCTCTTTTTTGGGGTGAGACTTTTTATCACACATTAGTTTCCTCACCAGTTATAAATCTGCTCAGATTTTCTATTTCTTCATGATTTAGTGTTGGTAGGTTTTGTGTTTCTAGGAATCTGTTCATTTCATCTGGGTCATCCAATTTCTTGGCATATAACTGTTCATAGGAGTCCCTTATAATTTTTTTTATTTCTGTCTCATGGGTACTAATGTCACCACTCCCATTTTTGATTTTAGTAATTTGAGTCTTATCTCTTTATTCTTAGTCCATCAGGCTAAAGTTTTGTCAATCTTGTTGCTCTTTTCAAAGAACCAACTTTTGCTTTTTTTTATGTCCCTATTTTTTTATCCTCTAGTTCATTGGTTTCTGCTCTATTTTTTTATTATTTTCACCCTCCTGTTAGCTTTAGGTTTAGTTTGCCCTTAATTTTCTAGTTCCTTAAGTTGTAAAGTTTGGCTTTAGGTCAGAGATCTTGTTTTTCTGTTTTTTTGGGGTTTTTTTGTAATGCATTTACAGCTATACATTTCCCCCTTAGCACTGTTTTTTACTGTGTCCCATAAGTCTTGATGTGTTGTGTTTTTGTTTTCTTTCATCTCTAAGTATTTTCTAATTTCCCTTGTGACTTCTTCTTTGATCTATTGGTTGTTTAAGAGTGTATTGCTTAATTTCCCCCAATTTGTGAATTATCCAGTTTTACTTTTATTATTGATTTCTAACTTCATCCAGGTGTGGTCAGAGGAAATACTTTATGCGACATCTATCTCTTTGAGTGTACTGAAACTTCATTTGTGGCCTGACATACGGTCTGTGCTGGGAAATGTCCCACACCCACTTGGGAAGAATGTGTGCAGTCCTGCTGTGGGAAATGTGGTCCGTTTATGTCTAAGGGCTATATTGCCGATGGTGTCGAGTCCTCTAATTTCTTACTCATCTTCTGTCTGGTTGTGGCATCCATCATAGACTCCAACTATTATTGTAGAACTCTTTCTCCCTTCAATCCTTTTGAGTTTTGCTACATATATTTTAATGGTCTGTCATTAGATGCATAAATGTTTATAATTGTACCTTCATGCTACATTGAACCTTTTATTAATAGATAATGCCCTTTGTCTCTTGTAACCTTTTTTGGTTGAAAGCCCATTGTGTCTAAGTATGGCCACCCTTGCTCTCTTTTGGTTACTAAGTGCACAGAATATGCTTTCCACCTTTCACTTTTCAATCAATCCTCTTTTATAGCTTGGCAGTGTCTCCCCAGCGCCCCCTACTGACGAGGCCTAACACTGCGCCATCTGGCTCCGGGGAAATGTTTCAGTGACACAAGGCAGGGCAAAGAAGAGTGAAAATCGAGCTAAGAGGCCATAAACTGATAATAAGCACAGCCTCCTACTTTCCTGAGCGTTAACAGAGAGGTCTTTTCTAAAGACGCAGAGTTCCAGAAGTAGGCAAATTTCCAAGGCTTCATTTGATGCCAGAATCCACTTAATAAAATAACATATCGATGGTGAAGACATCATCGGCTCCCCACCAGGCATTGCGTGTAGTGTACTCCATATACTATTTCATTTAATGCGCATGATGATCCTAGGCGGCAAGAAGCCTTATTTCCCCCATGTTACAAATGAGGGGAGACTGTGGTTGTGAGAGGTGAAGTCGTTTTGCCTTAAAAGACACAACAGCTATGGGTCAAATCCGGGCCCTTCTGCGATTACACCCTCTCACAATGAGTAGCTAATTATGACCGGCAGCCCATAAGGATGGAGAGCTCAGGGGCACCTGGGTAGCTCTGTCGGTTAAACGTCCAACTTCATCTCAGGTCAGGATCTCACAGATCAGGGGTTCGAGCCCCATGTCGGGCTCTGTGCTGATGGCTCAGAGCCTGGAACCCACTTTGGATTCAGTGTCTCCCTCTCTCTCTGCCCTTCTTCCCCTCTCTCTCTCTCTCTCTCAAAAACAGATAAACATTACAAAATTTTTTTTTAAATGAGGAGCTTATTGGTTCTCAAGGTGGTCCATACTATCTCTGGACACTTTGTTGAAAATCTCTTCCTTCAGTCCACATCGAGGGCATGAACTCCTTCTTCCATGAAGAGACGTCTCTTATCCATATAGGGCTTTTCCTTCAACAGCCCCCTTCCTTCAGCATTCTGCACCGTGCTCTCCTGCCCAAGGTCAGGTTCTCACACTCCTTCTTCCAGCGCTTCTCTCCAGTGACAGGTTTCCCAGAGCAGGGCCCCGCCTCCTGCCTTTGCCTGTCCCGAAGATCTGGCAAAGCAGGTCAGATCATTTCTCGGAGGCTTAGTCCTCCTCTTCCATGATTCCAGGGCTAAAATCCATGTCCAACTGGGTTCTTGCGAAAACTCCGTAAAATCACACACAAGAAAGCGCCCGCACGGTGATCGGCATGATAAAGATGGAAAGAAACTAGGTCTAGTCCGCTGATATCGGCGGGGGGGAACCTGGGGCTTGCCTGACCTCTTCTCTGTCTTAGAGGCAAAACCCAGCTTCTCTCCTCTTAGAACCAACCAACAGTGATTTACATCCACATGGCCACACATGAGGGTGGCCACGTGCCTTTTCTCAAGCATCAAAGATACCAGGATTAATCAGGTGCAACCTTCACAGAGAGAGCCCTGGTGCCAAGAGCGGCCCCTTTGTCTCTGCTTCTCCCCCCCACCCTTCTCTGTCCCTCTCTCTTTGATGATTCCACGTGCTATGATAATTGAGTGCATTTGCAGAGAGTTCCTAATGGCCAGCGGGGCCCCTCTGAGGACTATTGTGTGTTCCCTGTAATGACATTCATTAGTCTGGCTGACATCAATACTGTTCTCAGGTTAATATGTTTAATTTAATGAGGCATTATTTTCAGTTAGAAAACTCCTGAAGAAGCATGTTTTCTCCTGATGAGTTCAGCTGATGAATAGATTAATGCTGGCCTTGAAATAGTTGATTAAGAAAATGAATCTAACCAGCTTCTTCATCAGATATACGCTGTGCTTAAATTAAGTTGTGTTAAGATGCCTATTTCTTAAGGAAAGAAAGAGGAAGAAAGTCCTTATGTGGCTCTGTGATTTGTCCTTCATCTGCTCCTTTGTTCTCTGCCCCACCCCACTCCCCTGGCTGCTCCACACACACTCCCAGGTCCAAGGCCATGAAAAGGCCAAGGGCCTTGGGGCGCCTGGCTGGCTCAGTCGTGAAGTGTCTGACTCTTGGTCTCAGCTCAGGATATGATCTCACAGAGTCGGGTTGGGCTCTGTGCTGAAAGCAAGGAGTCTGCGTGGGATTATCTCTCTCCCTCTCTCTCTCTGCCCCCCTCCTGCTCTCTCTCTCTGGAAATAAAGAAATAAAGATTTTAAAAAAAGAAAAGGCCAAGAGATGGTGTGTGATGAGGGGAGAGAAGAAATGTCTTCAACTAACATGAAGAGATGCCTATCATCCGTCATCATCAGGGAAATGCAAATCAAAACTACAATGAGATTTCACTTCACACATGTCAGAATGGCTGAAATCAACAACAGAAGAAACAACAGGTGTTGGTAAGGATGTGAAGAAAGGGGACCCCTCTTACACTGTTGGTAGGAATGCACACTGGTGCAGCCAACGTGGAAAATATTATGGAGGTTTTGCAGAAAGTTAAACATAGAATTACCCTACGATCCAGCAATCACATTCCTGGGTATTTACCCCCAAAATTACAAAACACTAATTCAAAGGGATACATGCACCCCTGTGTTTACTGCAGTATTATTTACAAGAGCCAAGATGTGGAAGCAGCTCAAGTGTCCATCGATAGAGGAATGGATAAGATGTAGTATGTGTACACAACGGAACATTACGCAGCCATAAAAAAGAATGAAATCTTGTCATTTGCAATGAATGTCAGGATGGAGCTACAGAGTATAATGCTTAGAGAAATATGTCAGAGAAAGACAAATACCATGTGACTTCACCCATATGTGGAATTTAAGAAACAAACCAGCAAAGGAAGAAAAAAGAGAGAGAGAGGCAAACCAAGAAACAGACTCTCAACTATACAGAACAAACTGATGTTACCAGATGGATGGTGGGGGAGGTGAGGTTAAAGAGCACACTTATCATGATGAGGAAAAAACATGTCCACCACTGAGCAGCCTGAGACCCCAGAAGATGAAAGAGCAGCCCTCGTGTGGTGGCAGAGTCACAGAGAGGCATCCCCATGGCCGGGCGCCCCACTAGCCTGCCTGCATCCAATAGCGGCTGTCCAGGATTTGATGATGCAACGCCAGTGTCCCGCACCACCTCTTGCAGACTTCATGCTGTCTGGCCAGCCGCACTCGGCCTTTACCAGATTCATGATCAGTCCAGCTCAACTCTTCATACCTGCATCTGGTGGATTCTAGCCCGGGTGACAGAGCGCGTCCCTCCCATCTCCCACAGGTGCCTGTCTCTGCACAGCTTTGTGGCCAGTTGTTTGCTCCTTGACCACAGCTCTTTGAAGGGTTTGAAAAAAAAGTCACGGGGATGCCTAGGTGCCTCAGTCAGTTAAGTGTCTGACTTTGGCTCAGGTCATGATCTCATGGTTTGTGGGTTCAACCCCCACGTTGGAGCCTGGAGCCTACTTCGGATTCTGTGTCTCCCTCTCTCTCTCTCTCTCTGTCCCTCCCCTGCTCTCACTCTGTCTGTCTCTCTCAAAAATAAATAAAGATTAAATTTTTTTAAAAGGAAAAGGAAAAACAAGTCACATATTGGAAGCTAATCTGGCCCTTTTGCATTTTAAGGGGGTGCACATGTCTTTCAGGTTGAGAGATTGTGTAACTTCAAACACAGAGCCTCGGTTTTCCATCATTTGCAGCCAGTGCTTACAGAGTCCCCCACTCTGAGCCACCGGGTCACCAGGACTCCTGTGAGAGTCACCGGGGTTCCCACGCCTCTTCCTCAGCAGGGTGCCCATGGGCAGGACACACCACAGGAGGCCTGAATTCAAGTCTCAACTCACCAAGTGACCTTGGACAGCTCCCTGCCTACCCAGGGCCCTCACTTTCCTCTGTTTAAATAAATAAATAAATAAATAAATAAATAAATAAATAAATAAACTCTATCAGCAGGACATTCCTCTTTGTTAGAGCTGAAGCATGTCCTCGCCTGCCTGGAAGTAAACACACAGCGCATTCAGAGACCTCTGCAGAGGCCCTACTGTGGGCCGGGCCCTGCGCCTGGTCGCGGGGGGTGGGTGAGGCCCTGCTGATCTCACTGAGCGAGGCTACAATCTCGAGGGGAAGGAAACTAGGTGGAGTCATGACCTCAGCACAGGGGCAGAAGGCCCGTGTCAGGTCGGCTCAGGGCCCCGCAGGCCCCAAGACTGCGTCCGTGCTGGGCATTCGGGAGGCACCCCGGGAGCTGGGGCACACCTCTCCTGCGGCTCCAAACCCGCTCCACGACTCACCACCTTCAAGGTCTTGGGCAAGTCATTCCCCCACAGGCCTGCTGCCTGTTCTGTAAAATCCAGGTCTCGGCTCAAACGCCACCTCCTCCAAGAGGCTTTCCGGGACCCCAGTCCCAAGCAGCCACAGAGCCCTGTTTTATTTCCTCCCTAGCACCATCATGATTGGAGATTATATTACGTTGTTTGTCTGTTTACTTGGTTCTTGTCTGAATGCCTTTGACCCCACGCACACAAAATGTGAATCTTTGTTCATTCGTACAATAAGTACTTCTGTCTTAGTCGATCTTCTAGGAGCCTGATACTTAGCGGAGAACAAAAAGACGAAAATCACTACCCACATAGAGCCTGCGTTCTTGCGGAGGCAGCTGGTAACATGGCAAATGAACGAATAAATAAAATATACAGAGGCTGTCAGATGGTGCTAAGTGATCAGGAAAGAAATTAGGCAGGAGGAGGGGTGAGGGGTGGGCGCAGGGAGTCGGGTGCAGGTTTATGTGATCGATCTGGGAAGGACTCATGAGCACAGAGCGGGAGAACGTAAGGCCAAGGGGGTGCACGTACCTGGAGAGCATCCCCAGCCGCGGGAGCCACGGGTTCAAGGGCAGGAGGCAGGCGTGTGCCCGGCACCGCTGACTATCAGCAAGGAGGCCCGTGTGGCTGGGGCAGGGTAGGGGGAGGCCAGGGGCCTGTGAGGGACTCTGGCTTTACCCTAAGGAAGATGGGAGCCATGGGGGTGTGAGCAGAGGAGAGAAGCAGCCGCACTGGTGTTTTTAATGTTTTTTTTGTTTTTGTTTTGTT
This sequence comes from Hyaena hyaena, assembly GCF_003009895.1. Taxonomy (NCBI): domain Eukaryota; kingdom Metazoa; phylum Chordata; class Mammalia; order Carnivora; family Hyaenidae; genus Hyaena; species Hyaena hyaena. Next base: position 3,547,717 of record NW_024080635.1, on the reverse strand, counting down.
TTTTCCTAGAGAGAGAAAGAGACAGTGTGAGCAGAGGAGGGTCAGAGAGAGAGGGAGATACAGAATCTGAAACAGGCTCCAGGCTCTGAGCTGGCAGCACAGAGCCTAACGCATGGCTCGAGCCCATGAACCGCGAGATCATGATCTGAGCCACAGTCCGACGGCGCCCCTCACTGGGGTTTTTAAAGGCTCTGTCCTGCTGCTCAGTGGAGAAGGCGTCACTGGGGACAGGAATGGAATCGGGGAGGCAGATGGGTCAAACAATCCTGGCCGTGGGTGATGGTGGATGGAATCGTGTAAGAGTACGAGGGTTAGAGACAATGGCTGTAGAAACACTAACATGGCACCCGCCACACCACGGGCCCCCAAGGGGCAGTGGCTCTGGTGACCCCTCATGGGAGGGGCTTGGGAATCTGAAATGGAATCTCCTGGCCGCCCAGGGAGAGGGTAAAAAATACAAAAGACAAAATGTGGAGGTGCCAAGAGAAATTGCCTACGAGGCTGTGCAGGGAGAAGGTCTCGCGCTGGAGAGAGACAAGGGGGCAGGATTATATAAGTGGTAAAACGCTAACATTTCCCATGTGTGACACAAACTCAAATCACACGCATTCAGACACTTTTTAAGGAGAAGGTAACCTTTAAAAACGATTTTCTTTTTCCTGGTTAAAAAAAATACAGATCTAAAATGACTGGGAGGCAAACTATGTGTGCAGTAGCTTGAATTTTCCCAAATCAAACCCTTTCTTCTTGTAATATATTCGTTTGATGGGTCTTTTACTAGATGTGGTGCTATAGTCACACAGGGGACAGGTCACGTGCTTTCTTCAGCAGCGAAACTGACAGCCACTTTAGGTTTTTAAAAATGTGCCTTTTAAGCCGCAGAGGTAATGCTAAGAAGAAAACAAACAAACAAAAAAGCAGCCTCAAGGCAAATTAGCCTCCAGCTGCGGAGAGCCAGGTTTCCTGCCTGTTCGCTTTTGATCTTGGGGAGAATTAACTGGCAAGGATTCAGGGCTTGTAGGAGATCCCGGAGGGAGGGGGCCCAAGGGGGTGAAGCAGGGGCCCTGGGCTGGGCCTTCTGGGAGGGGCACAGAGCTCTGCCACAGCCTGCCACGGGACCTAGAGAGTCCTCCGGCATGCTGCCCTGTGCCTCAGTTTTCCCAAATGATACAGTCCTCCTCTACAGTCCCTTCCCAGTTGAAAAATTTAAATAGTAGCCGTTGAAGGGCAATCAATGATGGTTCTGGAAGGAAGTGGAATCCTGGGGAGTTTGGGACTCTTCAAGGAACAGAAGAAGGAAATGCCAGCCTGTTTCCTACAGTGACGATGGCACTGGCTACCTCCATCGTTGCTGAAAGGCCAGAGTGTGCGAGAGACACCTCCACACCCTGGTGGCACTTGAGCGTCCCCATGGTCCTAGGAGGTGGAGCTCATCACTGGCCAGCCCTGACTCAGGAGCCTGAGGCCCAGAGGCCGCCTACCAGGGTGGGGCGGTGGGTGCGCTGCCCACGCCCCGCAAACCTGCCCCCCAAGGTGGGTCAGGTGTAACATTCACTCTGACTGCGTGAGAGCCAGGCCGGGGAGAAACCGATGGTCAGCCGATCAAGACTGCAGTCCGGAGAGACCTGAAGTTCTACTGTATTTGTTCCTGTCTCTGTGAGTGACAAAAATCCCACAATCTTCAGAATCATAAGACCTCCAGGGAACTAGAGACTCGGTGTCCTGGAGCCCTAAGGTCATCTTCGCCTCCGCAGGAATGGTCAGTCACTCCTCACAATCTCAGTGTGGCTCTTTCTGCCCCTGTGTCCTGGCCCGTGATACAATAAAAACATCTTTTTGCTCCATAAAGTGTCTCAAGAATTCTCTCTTGACGGGTGCGCGGGAGGTCTCTGCATCGATCATATGTTCTCCAGGTGCCTAGGTTCCAAGGTCTGGAAGCAGAAAGGGGACATGCCAGTGGCCGTGTCCCCGCGCCCCCTCGCCCCGCCCCCAATGCTGGGGGGCTGTCTCCCCCGAGGGGCCCATCGCAGAGGCCCCGCCCCCCCAGCGAGCACCAAACGGGAAAGTGGCCTTGTCCCATGGGGTCATCCTCTGGGCTTCGTGCCTGCTGGAACTTGGCTGGAGGAAGCTGTTGGGTGGGGACAGCGAGGCTTCTCACTCCCCCGTCTAGGTTCTGACAGCCCCCCCTCCCCCCAGAGAAACAGGGTTTCAGAGCTGACACCCGGGCCGCCCCAGCCCCCCAGCTGTGTGGGAGCAGGGGCCCCGAGAGAGGTACCCGTGCCGCCCAGAGAAGGGGGACCCTGGTCCACGAGCTGGGGAGGAACGGGGGACACGCCCCACCGCAGGGCCGACGTTCACGTTCTTCTCTTACAGACGTCCGCGCGATGACTGGTTCCGCCGGATCCCGTCCCCCCGCGGCTCTGCAGTCCACACGGCAGGTGCTCAGCAAGGCAGGGAAGTCCGCCCTGACCGCCTCAGGAGCCCAAAGCCAGTTTCAAAATCCGGCTCCCACCTCGCCGTTTCTTGCTTACGCCCTGTGCAGTGCGAGGCGGAAAGGGCGGGAGAAGCAAATCCTGCTGGTGGCAGCCCCCGGGGGGGGGGGGGGGGGGGGGCACGGAGGCGAGACTCAGCCCGACTGGCTTTCCTGCTCCAGGCCCAGGGACCTTTCGATCTGTTCTCTGTATTTCTATCAGGCGTCTCCTTCCCGAACTGTTGGCTCGTCAAACTCAACATGTCCCAAACTGAACTCATCATCGTTGGGTCCCAGACTGTCCCTCCCCTGTCCCCAATCGCTGAGATGTATTCTACAACCTTCTCAGCCACCCAGGCTTAGAAACTGAGCACCAATGACCGTAAAATTCAACTCCTTCTACAATCACTTACTAAGCTCTGTGTTCCTTTAAGATCGGCCTCCCTTTTTATAGGGGATAAGGACACTGTCCATGCCTCCCTCCCCCACAGCCCTTGTCCCTGCTTCCTTCAGGGAGGCTTAGGCCTGGCTTCTAAGGGCCTCTTGCATTCCATTGCCTGAAGACTTTCTTGAGCCTTCTGAGCCCACTCTGCTCTTCCCTGGGGACAGGCCAGCGGGACCAGGGAATTAAGTCCCCTGGCAACAGCCTTCAACCAGAGATCCCAGTTCCCTCGGCCCTCGGGTGGCATCTCTCGTGGGTCCCAGCAGAATTCAACCGCACCCACCCACAGGCTGGGAAAGGCAGCCAGGCCAGACCAGGCCCAGCGACCATCTACCCAAGTGGCAGATGGGTCTCCAAAGTAGAAAGACAGGGGTGAGGCCAGAGGGAGCCAGGAGCCACTGGGGAGGAAGACCTACCCCAGAGCCTCGGGGAGGAGCCAAGACTCAAGAGAGAACTGAGCAGGTGGCCCAGGAGGACCTGAGACAGACCAAGGGTGAAGGTGAGATCAAGGGGAGGAGCGAGAGGCCCCAGGGACAAGTCTGGGAGCCTGGTGACCCCCACACGGGGAAGCAGTCTCTGGGAAAATCGGCAAGATCACTAAAGCTGAACTTTGGCACAGCCTTTTCCCCTGTGAGTCCACTTCTGGACCTGCACACTCCGATGGTCAGGAGCAGAATGTTGGGAACACACTGTCCATGAAAGCTAAACACGGAAAGGTACCCAAACCCCATCTAACGTTGATGGAGGGTCAAAGGTCTCATATTCATACAGAACACTAGTTCTCAGTCAGAGCAAACAGGGCACGGCTTAGTAACATCATGGCACAGAGGAGGCCACACGGGTAGGTGCACAGCCTGTGAGTCCATTTGCCTGACACATAGAATAGTACTGATCAGGGGCGCCTGGGTGGCTTAGTCGGTTGAGCGTCCGACTTTCGCTTAGGTCATGATCTCGCTGTTCGTGGGTTCGAGCCCTGCTTCGGGCTCTGTGCTGTCTGCCAGCTCTGAGCCTGGAGCCTGCTTCAGTCTGTGACTCCCTCTCTCTCTGACCCTCCCCTGCTCACACTGTCTCTCTCTCTCTCTCTCCTAGAAATAAATAAAAACATAAAAAAAAAAAGAATAGTACTGACCATCCCAGAGGTCAGGAGGGGGGCGGGGCGCAGAGGGACTTCCGGGCTGCTGGTACAGCGCTGTGCAAACCCCTTCAGCTCTGCGGTTGTGCCCTGCGTGCTCTTCTTGGCATGCACCATATTACACTGTAATGAAGAGTTTCCTAGAAGGCACCGGGGACTTGGCCAGCCGGATGGATGCGGGACTGCATTGAACCAAACCCACCATTACACACTGTTTGCTGAGCAAAGGTGCCTGGGTGTTGGATGAACACCTGATCAACGTAACAAGTTCGCGAGCTCCTAAATGGACAAAGGAGCCAGGAGATCATGGACACATGTGTACACAGGGTGGGGGGAGCGAGTGAATGAAGGCACTCGTAAAACAGCGGGCCGGGCGCACAAGCACACAGCTGAAGGCAGAACAGAACGGAAAGGGAAGGAAAAGGGAAAACCCCTGGAAATGGGAACGGATGTGCAGGGAGTCACAGACAGAATAAATCGACACCGGAATGAGCGTAGAAAACCCAAGGCAAGATGTGAGACAAATGAATGAACAGGTGAGCGAATGAATGGACAGGCCGGTGTCTGTTACATGCCTTACATCCGTGGTCCCTGACCTTGGCGGGGGAGAGGAGGAGGGGAGGAGGAGGGACAAGTCCAAGGGCAGCCAACCCGAAAGTCCAAGGAAAGTGTCTCCACCCAGACACGAGGCCAAGGCCTGGGCACGCTGGCCACAGAAGTTTCTACACTGCCGTCCCTCCAGTGTTTATAAGGATATTACTCAACAAATGTCAGCTGAGGCCGCAGAGCCTACGCCGCTCCTGCAGGACTAACTCTGGCTTCGGTGCAAAGGGCTAAACGGAAACCATCACATCTTCTTCGCAATTAGGTCACAGATAATTACCTATTATGTAGCAAACCTCCAGCATGGCTTTAATAATCGCTACTTAAATAACGTATTTTCACCCGTCTGCTTACAAATTAACCTCCGGGTGGTGTAATTACTGTGGGGAGGGAACATTTGGGGAGGGGCCTGGGGATGAGGAGAGGTGCCGGGCTTGGGGTCCTGAGAGACAATGAGCAGGCCACGCGGCCCAGGCAGGAAGTTGGGGAGCTCAGAGCCTGGGACCTAGGCCCCGTCCACCGCCATGTGACATCACACAAGTCACTCAACCATCTGGCCTCACTGCCGGGTCCTATAAAGGGAGGTCGGTGCCCCAAATCCCGACCTCCCTGGGGGAATGGGGGGCTTGTTCTAGAAGGGTTCCTCACTGTCCCCTGACCCCCACCGGGGGGCTCATCCTCAGCACGGGAACGGGGGCTCCTCCTGACCTGGCTTCTCCCCCACCAGACCAAGGGCGGGACCTTCTGCCTTCATTGGGTGCTCAGCACACAGCGCAGTGCCTGCACACAGCAGGTGCTCAGCAAATGCTGGTGGGAGGAACAGCGGATCCCACCATGCAGCGGGGGTTTAGAAACGTCCCTTTTAGGACAAGGAGGTTTGATAAGCAGACGGCTCCTCCCCGCTGTCCTCAGGGAGCCTGTCTCTGAGGCTGGTGCAGGCGTCACTGGTTCCCTTTACTCCTCTGCCATCAGCCTGTCTGGGCCCCTCTGCCCCCCACCCACACCCCCGTGCGCCCCCTCTAACATCCAGGGCCTGAGAAGGAGGGACCCACAGGTCGACCGCATGACTGTGCCTGGTCTCTGTGAGCACCAAGGCTCTGACCAGGGGCCCCAGGGTTCTGCCCTGAGGAGGAGCATCCAGGCTGCATCTCATCTCCCATCCCCACAGCCCCGACCTGCCAATGACCGAGGTCAGTTCACGGGCCTGAGACCTGCTGAGTCCCCGCAGGCGCCCAGAGGAGCTGGATGGGGACGGCGGCCCCTCTTACATTTGCTGCACTCAAATGTCCCTGCTCCTCACAAACTGCCCATAAAGATAGAGGAAGAAGTTATAAAAATTAAAGAAGAAGGAGGGAGCAGCGGCTCCCATGAGATGAGATCCAGTTTCCTTCCACACAATTAAACATGGGCATCTAAACGTCCCTGTCACAGGCTGCCCTGATTCCTGCAGGTTAGGTATTGATGATGACACACAGAGGGGTCCTGGCTGGCTTAGCTTACGCTGCCATGATAAAACTCCACAGACTGGGTGGCTTTAAACCACAGAAATATATTCCCCACAGTTCTGGAGGCTGAAGTTCAAAATCAAGGTGTTGGCATCCTAGGTTTCGAGTAACAGCCCTCTCCCTGGCTTGCAGACCGCCACCTTCCCACAGTGTCCTCATGTGGTCTGTATTAACCTCGTGCAGAGGAAGTGATCTGATGTCCCTTCTTCGTATGAGGACACTACTACCGCCATATCAGAGCTCCATCCCTAGGACTTCATTTCACCTTAACCTCATCCTTAGAGACCCTGTCTCCAAAGACGGCCACACTGGGGTTAAGGGGTTCAACGTATGAATGGCAGGGAGGGTGGCACAATCATTGAGTCCATAGCGCTGGCCATTTAAGGAGTAGAAGAACCAGGGACTTTGGAGTCAGGGCCCGATTTGAGTCTTAGCCCAGCCGTGTCTTTGTGTGAGTTTCACTTCCTTTTCCATAGCCCCACCTCCTCACCTCTAAGGTGGGCGGTGACAATTCTCTCACAGGTTGCTGGGTGGGCTTCCTTTGGGTGTCTTGGCCTTGGCACTTTTGACCTCGGGCCGGACCATTCTTTTGGGGTCCAGGCCTGTGCACTTGAGATGTTTAGCAGCATTGGTTGCTTCCTGTCAGATGTCAAGGGCACGCCTCTCCCCTCCCCCCACTAGGTCACTGCATCCGAAATGTCTCCAGACATTGCCAAACATCCCCTAAAGAGCACAGATCAACCCTGGTTGAGAACCACTGCTTTAAAGAAGGAACACTTCTGGGACATTTCAAGCATCAAAAAATGGTAGTAGTTGTCACTGACTGGGTAAAGGATGAAGCAGAGGTAGTCTGGGAAGAGATGCTTCTTGCCTCTTTGTTCCTATGGAGAGTTCCTTGACGGACTGCTTGAGCAGTGTGAGCATCTCTTACTCTTCTGATAAAATTAAGCCTGACGCCAGAAAGCTTTACCATCAAAGGAAAAAAGAAAAAACAATGCTCACAATGTGATGTCCAAAAATCCACTTCTTCCGAAGCCGGGAGGAAGGAGGTGCAGGGCAGCCACTCGCCCCCCGCCGTGCCTGCCTTCTCTGAGGATGGGACCAGCATAGTGTCTCCGTGTCCCCACAGTGACGGCCAGGAGACGTCATTCTCCCATTGTACAAGTTAGGACGCTGAGGCTCAGAGAGGGCGTCAAGCTGCTTAAAGTCGTAGAGTCGACAAGTGGCTTCAGGGTCAGGGGACCGGAGATCGTGTCCAGACTCAGCCATTCCCGGCCGTGTGACCTGAGGAAGGTTCTCCCTGCTGAGCCTGTGTCCTAATCAGTAAAGTGACGATGGCAGGGACACCTGTCTCGTGGGGCTGTCTGGAGGGCTGGGACGGCGCCTGGCACAGAGAGCAGTGGCAGTGGTAACAGCAGCCCCTCCCCCACGGGGCTCACCGCCCTGATCCTCCAGGAAGCCCCTCCCTGGAACGCGATGCTGGAACCTTTAGCAAACCGCGCTCTCATCTCTGGTTCGCAGACGTGGAAGCCAAGGTCAGAGAGGGGGTGTCATTGTCATTGTCCAGTCATACACACACATGTCAACAGTAGATTCAGGACTCCACCTTCATGTTCTATGCTTTCACATACAAGGATTTTACTGTTCCCTTTTGCTTCTCTTTCTCTCTCCCTCCCTCTCCGTCCCTCTCTCTCTCTCTCTCTCTCTCTCTCTCTCTCTGCTTGGCTCATTTCCTGCCACCCATCAGATTGATCAGGTTTTGTTTATTCCCTCTTGTCCCTCTGCTGGTTTGGAAATTCCAAATTCTATTCTGTTTTGTTGTTTTTTTCTTTTTTAATTATTCGGCCTTAAGGTCATACTAAGCACAGCTGACTTAACATAATCAAAGATAAATCAATCTCTCTCTCCTCCCTCTGAACAGCACTATGACCTGGACTGTGTCTCCTGCGGTCCCCCTCCCCATCTTTCTGCGCATCTGGGGCGTGTGGTTCCGCCATCCTCTCTGAGCCTGCGCTGGCCGTGATCACTATAGCCAGGGCTGCTGTGCATTCCCTGTGTCTGCTCACGATTGCTAGTTTGAGCTCCTTCTTTCTGGGCTCAGTGGCAACCTTCCTGCTTGATTTTTTTTTTTTATTAACACTTCTTTTAACAGGGTCCTCTGAGTGTGTCTTTGCCAGAAAATGTATTGCTTTCTCATTCAATTTTGAGTGCTAATTTAGCTGGGTCTAGAATTCCACTTTGTGTATTTCATTTGGCACTAAAATATTATCCCTGTCCCCTGAGGCTGCCAGAGAGGACCTTCCACCTGCTTGTCATTCCTTGATTTGCCATCTGTCCTCTCCCTGACTACTTGGTGAAAAATTTCTCTCTTCTTGGTGTTCTGCGTTTGCACTACAGTGTCTGTCTAATTGTGGTTTTAGCTCCATGTGACCTGCTTGGGATTCAGAGAGATGGTGAAGGGGGCAGAGCCGCTGGCTTCGGAGGTGGAGGAAAGAAGCCTGCCTAACACAATGCGCTGTTCACATTATTAATAGTCTTAGTGCTTCTGGGGGGGCTTCTGTATGGGATACTATAGACTGGGTGGCTTATACACAACAGGATTTGTTTCCTCTCCATTCTGGAAGCTGCATGTCCGTCAAGGCGTGAGCACACTTGGGGTGTCTGGTGAGACCCTGGCCTGGGGCACAGACAGCCATCTTCTGTCTGTCCTCACATGGCAGAAGGGCTTAGGGAGCTCTTGGGGTGTCCTGGCCATTCATCTCATGAGGACATCTCATAAGGACTCTACCCTCATGACCTGATCACTGTCAAAGGCCCCACCACCTAATAGATCGGGAACCTGAAGGGGTTTCAATATATGGATTTTTGCAGGGACACATTCAGTCTATAGAAGACACTAATATTAATAATGATTGATAAGCATCATAACTAACACATATTGAGAACCTACTATGTGCCGAGCACTATTCTAAGTGCTGTGTGTGTTTGCGCATATGCACATGTCCACGTGTGTACAGATGCGTATGTAGGTGTGTGTAACATGTATATATCAGCCTGTCTCCTCCTCAAACATCCTCATAAGGAGAGTGCTAGCATTACCCCCACTTACAGATGAGGAAACTGCAGCGAGAAAGGTCGGGTTCACTAGAGAAAGGGAGTCGGGGGTCAGAGTCAGGCAGCTCAGAGCTCACGCCTCCTTCTGCCCCCTCACCAGCTATGTGGCCTTGAGCAAATGACCCCACCTTTCTGAGCCTCAGTTTCCTCCCTGTCACGTGGGAGATGGGCCAGGCGCCCCGCCGGATCACGGCCGGGCAGGATCTTCAGGGGCAGGGGAGTCCCCTCTCCCTGAAATTGCAGCCGGTGCCAAGTCCCTGCTTGGGTACCAGGTCACCGGGGGCTGGGACACCCAGAGGAGAGGACAGTCCCAAGGGAGAGGGGAGCTGGCTGATCTGCCTTCTGGGACTTTCCCGGGGTCTGTGGGGCCCCGAAAGCTCAGGGTATGAAACACCAGTGCCACCTCTGTGGTCCAGGCCCCACCTGCAGGGAGCAGGGACCCTCAAGGCCACCTCCGCAGCTGTGGGCACAGGGAGGGGCTGAACTCTGAGGATGAGATTGGACTCCCCAGCACGGGAATGTCTTTGGTTATTTTTAAATGAAAAACATGTTTGTGACCAAGTTGAAATTATATTGTCAGCAGTTAATTATCACTTGTCAAACAAGAGTGTGTCCAGATTGGGGGTTTCATTTCCACAAAGGTTTGCAAAAACCTCGTTCCTCTTACTTGATGAGGGCTCTCCGAGAGTGGCGGAGGAATTCATTGTTGGAAAGGGTGCTTTTAAAAAATTAGATTTTTAAATAAACAGGTTTCCTTGATTTCGGAGTCAAGGCTCCTTGTGAGTAACAGGAAAATACTCCGTGTAGTTTAAGCAAAGACAAATAAGCGGAGTGCGGGGAGGTCTTGGGTCCAGGAATGTGTTACGGAACTCAGGGGCCCCTGGCCCTGATCGGTGCCTGAACCTGGGAGAGTAGAATTTGCTCTGAATGGGTGAAGCGGGGAGGGCGTCCAGGTTACTCATCCCGCCCACCTCCAGCATCAGAGCCCCTATACCTCTGGTGAGAGGGAAACCCGGGAAGGGATGCTTTGGGGGAGGTGGTCCATGCACATTGACTCGGGGGGTCTGAGGTTTCGGGGAGCTGCTGGTCCGCCCTGTGTAGAGCTGGACAAGACTGAGTCTTACAGACAAAATCACTACAAATGCAGCCTTTGTCACGGGGAACAGATGCCTTCTAGTAACTGCACCACCAGGGGGCGCCCCTCCGGGTTGGCACAGAGGCGCACCTGCCAGCACCACCCCCGCCCTCGCAGCTGTCTGAGAGGTTCTTGGTTCTTAGGGCCCAATGCAGGGGCCCGGCTAAGCGGACAGGTCCTGGGTCTCCAGTGGGGAAGAGGAAACTGAGGGGTGAGGGAGCCAGCCTGGAGAGGAGGGCACACCCCCGGCTGTCAGGGGGTGTCCTGGCCCCCACCCCCACCCCTGGGCCCCATGAAGCCCTCAGGTTCCGAGCCAGGCCACCTGCTTCCTCCCTGGAGAACTGCCGTATCACTAGTAGGCTCTTCCGGGCTGTTGGAAGAAGCAGGGGACAGCATCTCACACGGGACAGCCAGGCACATGGGGCGTGGCCAGCAATCCGACGTCCATGCGGTCCCCTGTGGGCAGTACGCCCCAGGCTCCAGGGAGAAAGCCCCGATTCTAGAAAGAGGAGCCTCGCCAACATGACCGGTGAGCTGCAGAGAGCGGAAGTCAGGCAAGAGCTGGAGGAAAAGGAAGCAGGGGAGGGCGGTAGAGGGTTCTAGAAGTACAGTCACAGTTGTAAACCGGGTAAGGGAAGACCTGTCAGAGCAGGTGACGCCACATCAAAGACCTGAAGCAGGGGGGGCAGGGGGCGGGCAGGCTGGTGAGGAGGCTGCCGCTGGAGGGAAGGGCAAGGGCTGCACTCTTGAGGCTGAGGGTGCAGAGGCCTCCTGGCCCAGGGAAGAGCCGGAGGACGTGTGGGGAGAAGTGGTGGTCTGGGGGCTGGAGACCTCGGCGTCCCGGGGGCCGCTGTCTGGGTGGACTGTGCCTGAGTGAGGCAGGGGCCTGGGGGACGTGGGGCAGGCCAGGGACCACTGGGCCCTGAGTGTCAGGGGGCCACCTCACTGCAGAGTGCCAGGAGCGGAGCCAGGACAGAGGCAGGGTCAGGCAGGGGCCCTGCGCCAGCCCAGGCGTAGTGGTGGCGGGACCAGGGGGGTCACTGGCAGATCATGTGAAGGTCAAACATAGCAGGAGGGTTACTCAGTCCATAAATGTGAAGCATCGTTACTTATCACAAGTTCAAACTATTTTTGCCCAGTATCTCCTTGCAGAAAGCTATTTTCCCTTTTGTTGTTTCGAGGGTTGTTTGTTACTGGGTCATATCCTCACATAGCCTGACTGTCACACCCATATGAAGTCAATTGTGAAAATGTACTTACAGATGAGTAGAAAAATGAATGAAGAAATAAAGTGAAAACTAGAGTCCTTAGGAGGTGAGAGGTCATACTGTTTTATGTTGATTTTTATGTTGATTTTTGCACTTTCCAGACGCCTCCCGGTGCGCGTGCGTGACTTGTACCGGGGGAAGGAGGAGCGTCGTCGCGGAGACCGCGGCCACCAGGCCGGCCCCGCCCCGGGCCGCGGGCGCCTCTCCCTCACCTCCGCCTCCGCACGCGGAGCCTCTGTCCCGCCCAATTAGCCCTTTATTACAGATCGTTTCGTTCTCTAATTGTCCGCCCTGCGTAATTTAGCACGGCGTACACTGTCCTGTCCCCAGTCGTCTAATCTGGGTCCCTCGGCCTGGGTTTCTCATCCGTCAGCGCAGCGGTGACAGAAAGGGAGAGCTTTCGGGGTGCTCAGCACCGCACCCCCTCGGGGCCTGGAATGAGAAGAGCTCATGCCGAGGGCCAAGCGCTGTGCTGAGCACCTGGTGTGCATTAATCCACTTAATTACTCCAACAGTCCTGCGGTGGAGACGCTGTCCCCCACTTTACAGACGCAGATTCTGTAGCTCAGAGAGGTTTAGAAATTTGTCCAAGGTCACACAGCTGCGAAGTGGTGGAGCTGGGCCTTGAACCCGGGTGGCCTGCTCCCCAGTCCCTGCTCTTGCTCTACTGTGCGTCAGATCTTTCTATGCCCAGGCCTGTGCCGGGGGATTCGTGCCCAAAGACAGCCCGGGGGCATTTCCCTGACCGCTGAGTGAGGATGCTGATAACACCCGCGGTGACGCCAGGTACCGCGTCGCGGGCTCACCCTGCGGCGCACACGTGACGCACGTGAGGGCGCGGCGCCCGCACACCGTCCCGCACACCAGAGATGGCGGCGGTCCCCCACGGCACCGAGGAGGAGCCGGGACACTGAGCCCCTGGGCGCCCAGAGCGTCCCCCCACGTGCTGCCCGCTCACGTCACGTGAGCCCAGGAATCCGGGTCCCGCTGAGGCGGCCTCATCCGGTCCTCACAGTGACCCCCTGTGGTCAGTACTGCTGCGCCCACTTCACAGGGGGGAAAACCGGTGAGGCGCATGGAGGTTAAGCCTCTTGCCGAGTCACACGGCGACTCAGTGCCAGAGGCTGTGTCTGCACCCGGGGCCGTGGGGTCCCACGCGGTCTCTGCTCCCCGTGTTGGTGGGGAGAGGCCCGGACTGGGGGGCGCCCTCCAGCCGCGGGAGAAGCTGCTCACGGCCGAAGAGATCAGCAGCCCTGACACGGCGTGAGAGTTCTGGTGACAGAATCCTCCACTGGGAGTGTCAGTGTTGCCACATCGAAGTCCGGCCTCTACCCCGTAAGATGAGTGCTTTTACATCTTCAATGCATACATGACATGACTGAGCTCAGAGAGGTTAAGTAACTTCCCTGAGGTCCCACAGCAAGGAAGGGGCAGAGCCCAGACTGGAAACCAGGGTCGGTCAAAGCCTGTGGTCTAACCCATGCCGGGGGCTCTGGCCATTAACAGGGACTGAGCCCCCACTGAGGGGTCTGGAGTCTGAACTCAGAGACACCATCAGGAGAGGCCCCAGTGGAGACGGGGTCCTGAGAGCAGGGAGGGGAGAGTGTGGGAGGCTCCAGCAGGGAAGGGGGGCTGGACCCCAAGCAGCCAACGAACGCCCGCCCCCTGGGAGGGCTCTGCAGGGGCCCCCGTGACACAGGGCAGCCAGACAGGCGCAGCGTCGCTCTGTGACTGCGGAGTCCCAGCAGGTGTGCGCGTGTGGACAGTGGCCATCTGGGCTCCGGGACTCACTGCGGGTCCCACATCTGGCAGTAGTTTCCCGCCCAGATTAATTGTTCTAAGTGTCACCGTCATGGCCAATATCACCTGTGACAGCCATGAACTCAGACTACCTGAAGGAAGCCCAGAGTAGGGAGCAGCTGAAGATGGTCCGGGTGGAATTAGAAAGGGAAAGGGGGGTAACCAGGGACCTGGGGGGACGCAGCTGTGGGGAGTGGCTGCCGGTTCCAGAGGAGGGGGCTTGCCCGCCACAGGAGGCTACACCCCCCGGATATGAGAATCGGAGGATGTCAGAGTACAGTCGCATAATCATGTTATAATCCTTGCATCTCCCCCTGCCCACCTTAGGGCTCTGCATGGCGCTTGTCACCACCTGGAATTGTCACCCATTTCCCACACCCGGACAGCAGCTGGGTCCCCTGTGCCTGGAACAGAGCCTGGAACGTAGAAGCCACTCAGTGAACTGTTGGGTGAACGTATGGTTGGGTGAATGGGCCTCAGTGTGCCCATCTTTAAAATGGGGAAATCAACTCTGGGCTCTCCCTGGTGCACCTCTGACCCCCACCCTAGCCATCTCTTTGGGAAGCCAGGAGAACCAGGGAGGCCAAGTCTGAGTTGAGGCTGGCAGCAGTGACAGCAAGCCCCCCCCCCCATCAGGGCTGGGATGCACCTTCATACTCAGTGTCCCCATTTACGTTGTGGGGTGGCGTAGAGCTCTGTGTGCTGTTATTAAACTGTGATGCACCTGTAGGTGTATAATTGTTGGAAAGTTTCTCACGTATTTCAGTAAAACGATAAATATGGAATATAGTAACCCGCAATACCACACGCTCGCAGTTTGTATTAAGGATACGATACGTAGTGTGTGTGATTTCCTCAAAGCACGGAAGTTGCCAGTTATGATCAAAACACAATGACATCATTGATTACATTGTTTATTCGTCGCCTTGGAGGACAACCAGCACCATGGGCGCAGCTCCCACATTTCAGCCAGTGTCTGGGGCCATGGACTCGGGGGGGACAGAGGGCAGGGTAAGGAGATGGGACAGGCCCCGCCACCAGCCTGGACCTTGGTGACAGCCAGCGGTAGGGGAGGGGGTACCTGAGCACCTGCCTGTGCCGGCTCCACCCGGCCCTGCACTGGGTCAGAGCACGGTGGCTGGACACTCCTGGAGCCCGGGCTGCCCTCAGTTGACCTGTGGGTCACCTTCCTGAGCCTCGGTTTTCCCAGCTGTAAAATGGGGATGAAAACAGCTCCGTCCTCGCAGGCGGCTGTGAGGATGAAGTGCCAGAGGACATGGAAGGGCGCCCAGCACACACAGGAAGTGCTCACTCGTATGAACTCATCTCCCTGCTATTGTCACCCCCAGGACTGTCACAGAGGAGGCTCCATGGGCCCATTTTACAGGTGGGGATAATCACTATGATAGCCAACAGCTGTTAACACCCCCTCACACCAGGTGCCTACATGCACGACCCTTGTCCCCTTCATGACTGCCCCACTCAGCAAGTGCCGTCATGGTCCCCACTCCACAGGGGTGGGAGGGAGGCTGTGCCATGGATCAGATCCCACAGCCCATGGAAGACAGAGGCTCAGTGCAGAGCTCTCTGTCCCCAGTGCCAGGGCTTGACCACCACATCAGACCCTATACTGTCCGGGACACTGAGTCACAGCACAGATGAGTAGGTAGTGCACACAAGTGGCCCCCCTGCGCAGAGCCCACCCCTCCTTCCTTCACTCACAGAGCCCTGGGCTTGTTCTGCAGCCACAAACTCAGCCCTGGGGGGCCTCCCTGGCCCAGGGTGCAGCCAAGCCTGGCACACCCCCTCCTTCTTCACATACAGTTTCAGGAGGGAGCGTGTGACCCAGATCTGGTCACTGAGGTGTGAGGAAAGCCTGCTGGTGCAGGGAGTGCTCCTGGGAAAGGGCTTTTCTGCCTCACTTGACTCCCCTCTTCTAGACTTGAATGCTGCTGTGTGAGATGATGTTTGGAGCTGTGGCAGCCATCTTGCAACCCTGAGGCAAGAAGCTAATGACGAAAAGCCAACCCAGCCAAGAATGGTAAAGAGGAGAGAGGGCAAGACCCTGGGTCCTTGTTGAGGTCTCTGAACATGGGACCAAACTGCGGCCACCTTCCTCCTGACGCCCGATTACGTGAGAACATTTCATGCCTCAACTGCACGGGTGAGTATTTTTGACTTTTTGATTACCTGCTGCCCAACACATCTTCACTAACAGACGTGCCTACTGCCCAGTGCACATCCGCCACAGCACTCACCACACACAGTCACGGCCACGAGCCCACACCTGCCACCCCTGCAGATCCTGGAATCCCGGAAGTGAGAGTTGCATCTCGTAGGTCCTTGTAGCTCCCAAGGGCCACCCAGGTCACACCGCACAGTGATGACCACAGCATACATACTGTGGAGGAAGGCAGGGACGAAGGAAAAAACGGTTAATTAAAAAACAATCAGAGTGAATGTGGACATGCTTTGTAAACTGTAAAGTGCTAGCCTCGAGTACAGTGGACACCAGCGGGGATGGGAAGGGGTGCGGTGGGAGAAGAAATTAGAGGAGAAGGTCCCTCAGGGGGACTGAGGCTGTGTCTTCCCCCCCAGACGCCCCTGCCTCTCCATCCTGTGCACCTGACGCCAGGTCTGTAAATCCCGGGGGCTGCCGGGCCTCTGGCGGCCAGCGCCTCTGTCCCCAGCAGACATGGACATGCAAGGTTTGCGCTGTGCCACCTTCTCTCTCAGAACTTGCTGCGAGAAACCAATGGCTCCAGTTATGCCAACTGCGATTCTTCGTATTGTTTTTTAAGGGGGGCGAGAGGAGGGGGGCACCGGAAGGGGAGGCAGCGAGGAGTGGAGAGAAAGTGACCAGGGCAAAAGTCTCTGGAAAGCTCAGCTCCAGGCTTTGCAGGGATGCTAGATTAGAGGATCATTTCCAGTGGATTTTGCCAGCAGAGTAATTGGAGATCTGCACCCCCCGCCCACCCAATGCCTTACGTTGACAGTCGGCTTCAAGAGATTTGAAAGAATTCATTTGTCCAGGCCGGCAAGAGGGATCATGGTATTAAACAAAGCACCCAGCACCATGAAAATGCTGTTAACTGCTTAAGTAGAGGGGAGTTTCTGACAAAACTGGGAAGTCATTCCGAATCCCCCTCCACCCGGAAATTGCCCGTGGAGGTGAAGATGGCCAGAGACCCTGCCTGGGCCGTCCATGTCTGCCTTCCTGCCCACTAGGTCACCCTGGGGAAGCCAGTAGTGCAGAGCCCTGAGCTGTCAGAGCTGGAGGCCCGGGGCCAGCCACTGTTCTGCTCCGGGCCTCGGTTTCCCCTCCATCGCAGGGTGCCAGGCCCTTCCTTTCCAAGTTGCCCCTTCTGAAGCAGGCACACTGCCCGGGTCACCTCATTTTGTCCCCGCAGTTCCTAAGTCCTACCCATGTCTGGGACTGGTGGTAGTTACTCACCCGCCCTGCCCCTCAGGGTCCTGTCTGTAAAAACGGCAGCTCCAATGGGACTTACATCTGGGGCAGCTGCAGGCTCAGTGAGCCCACCGACGTGGGGGCCCACTCATAACGTCCATGGGCCCTGGTCCCCAGGTGGCCACGTGCAGGAGATGACAGCAGACTTTGGAGACAGTCCTGGGTGGGCGTATCCGCGGCACATGGGACACCCAGTAAGTGACCAAGGTTGCTTATATGCTGTCCTCACCTGGGGAGAAGACACTGGCTCTGAGCCAGAGAGTCTGGGCTCAAATCTGGGTTCCACGGCTGACTTGTTCTGTGCCGGTGGGCACGTCCTGGCCCCTGTCTGTGCCTCGGCTTCCCCACTTTTCACCCGGGGTGACACTCACAGCAGCCTCCCAGGATGGGCGCTGGGTGATGCTTGGGAAGGGGAGGCTGGGATGGCGATGGCAATGGTGATGACAGCTCCGGTGACAATGACTGTGACAGTGATGAGGACGACGGTGATGGTGGTGACAGTGATGATGATGAGGGGGTGAGTAGAACAAGGAAAACTGTGATGGTGGCAGCTGTGAGGATGGGGACAGCGACGGTGATGATGATGATGATGATGAAGAAGACCCCTCCCCAGGAGTGACAGTCAGGGCAGCAGTAATGACACTCACAATGGCCGGCACCTGTGTCTTGTCTGCATCCTGCAGAGGACAGAGGACAGGTGCGCTGATCACCCCGACTGTCACCCCCGCACCCTGAGCTCCCCAGCCCTCCCCCTCCCCCTGCCCCGCCCACAGCCTGAGCCTGTGGCATCCTGGGTGGTCATAAGGTCCAGAAGGAGAGCAGCTTGGACCAGGCACCCGCCTCCCACCGGCAGACTCTGTAATCCAGCAGAGTCAGAATTTTTGTGACAGGTGAGCACGGCAGGCCCTCAAGAAACAGCCATTTCGTCTGCCCCAAGGTGCCCAGGCCAGGGCCCAGGATCCCTGCTTTGCAGAAATGAGTCTGGAATGGGGCGCCTGGGTGGCTCAGTCCGTTGAGTGTCTGACTCCAGCTCAGGTCATGATCTCATGGTTTGTGGGTTCAAGCCCCACTTTGGGCTCTGTGCTGACAGCTCAGAGCCTGGAGCCTGTTTCAGATTCTGTATCTCCCTCTGTCTCTGACCCTCCCCTGCTTACGCTGTCTCTCTCTCTCAGAAATAAATAAAAACATTAAAAACAATTAAAAAAAAAAAGAACTAAATCTGGAATACTCCAGGGTCGGCTTCGCTCCCCAGTCCCCCACAGGGACAGAGCTGCCCTGTTTTCAGAAACAGTGAGAACGACAGGTGGCGGCTTTGTTATAGAAGCATCACACCGACAGATGTGCAGCGCCCACGTTCCTCGAGGCCTCGAATGTGCCCCCAACACTGTCACTTAGAGAGCTTCCTCTGGATCCCAGGGGCCGGGGGGACAGGCGGAACGATAAGACCTCCGCTCGCCACCTCCACACCGTGTCCCAGTCCTTGTCCCCACCCCACCCCCACATCGCCTGCGGAAGGAATGTGCTCTCTCCCCATAAACTTTGTGATCAACCGGTGAATCACATTTCGAACAGCTGATGATGAAAGTGTCCATTTGTACAAGGTAAATATTTAAGTTCTGTCCCAGTGTTTGTGACTCTGTTTTAGTGTTTCTTCATTTTTTGGTTTCCCGGGAGCCTCTGATGCGGGGAAGGAGTGGGGCTGCTCCAGGAGGCTGGCGCTGAGGGGACGTGGGCGCAGATGATGGCGCATCACACAGCACGTGTGCACCTGCCTGCGGCTGCGGGGCTCTGATCGGGTGCCTGTGGACACGCTGGATGCACGTGCGTGGGGCCTGGTGCTGTTGCCTTCCTGCCTCCTGGAAGGAAGAGAGGGAGGGAGGAGGGGGGAGTGGAGCGAGTGAGTGACTGCCCACCAGCAGCGTGTGAGCCGGGCCCTGCCCACCAGTATGTCCCAGAGCCCAGCCCTGACCCTGGCACACAGGGGGTCCCGGGAGAGATGTTTGTTGAATGGATGAACCAGGGTCCTCCAAGGGGTCCCCCGAGGCGAGCAGTGGACAGTGGATGGCTAGAAGCAGAGATCAAAGCCAGGGTCAGGGGGCAGGGAGCCTGGAGCAGCCTGGTCCTGCATCCCCCCGGGACAGGCCTGGTGGCCGGCAGCTGTCTTGCCTCTGTCCGCTGGGGCGAGTGGCCCGGGAGGAGAGCTGCTGCAAGGGGAGCCTGGTGAGCAGACGCCCCCTCTCCGTCCCCGGTCTGTCTCTCACCACCTAAAGCCCCTTCGTCCCTGCAGGTCCCCTCTCCTGTGTCTGAGGTGGCACAGTCCTGTCCCCAGGGCGGGGACTCTCCTGGCCCTGCCCCACCCCACCCCATCTCGGCTGCCCTGCCCACCTTCCCCTGGAGTGTGACCACCGCCCCAATTCCTGCGCAGTCGTGGGTGGCTGATGCGAAGGGAGCCGCGGGGAATGCGTTCAAGATCGGGGAAGCCAGTGCTCGATCCAGACCAGCAGCGGACAGGAGCCAGTTGCCTGTGGCCTGGACGGGCCCCTCTGTGATTCGGGGAGGCCCCCGGAGCCTCTGAGGGAGGCTGCAGTGTGGCCCCTCGCTCCACACCCCCAGAAAACACATAGCTCAACTCATGTCCTTTGCTGGAGCCTCCAAATTTGCCTTTAGTCTCCAGGGCAGGGGTGATGGGGGGGAGGGGCGGAGCCTCTCCCTGGACAGCAGAGGAAATGGTAGACAGCTTGCGTTGAACTCTGATCCTCCCGCTTCTCCCCTCCACAGGACACCATGCTCAGTAGCTCACTCACTTTACTCCATTTAGAAGTCCCCAAGCCTCAGAGGCGGGTGCTGGGATTGCCACCTTGTTCACAGAGGAGGAAGCAGGCTCGTTCCGTGGTTCCCAGTGATGCCAGGCAGAGCCAAGCCCCAAACACATTTTCACCCGTCATCTCTGTGTGAGGCCACTCGCGGCCAACAGTGACTATAAACGCTGTCGCCTTCACCATGAGCTTGTGTGGCAAGTGGCTTTCGAAGGTCACCAAGTCCCCCCTCTTATTTTCCAGGCCTAGAGGCACAAGGAGGGGCTCACACCTGGTTCTGCCGCCTGGACAGGCTCCGTGTCTGCTGGGCCCACGGCTGGTTCTGTAACCAAACCCACAAGAGCTCGCTCTGCAGAGGGTCCCAGCAGCTATACCGGGTAAGCCACCACCCAGAGAAAAAACTTTATTTGTAGAAAATAAGGAGATTGTGGGAATGGCTTCCTAAGCCCTGACTCCCCTACCTAGAGAGGGTGAATGGGTTCCTTTAGTTTAGGGTCAGGATGAATGTTTAGATGGGGACAGGTCATTCCAGAGGCTACTCCCCGGCACAGGCGTCAGTCACCGGTTTAGCTCAAAGGGTCTGGGTGGTCTGAGCAGGGCTGAGGTGGTTGCCTGCAGGCTGGCTTCTGGCTTCCTTTGCCTGAGTTAAGCCAGAAAGAAGAGCTTAAGAAGAAATGGGAGACAAAGGCTAGTGCATCCCAGCAGGTGGGCCGTGAAGGTCACGTCTTGGGGTCTGGATGGTGACCATTCATGTCTGTGCAGCTGTGAGGACAGCTCCTGTCTCGTGGTGAGGCCAGGCCCCTGCCCTGCGCACCTGCTGTCCCCGGGAAAGGCGCCGAGGGCCCAGGGGGTGGAGACATGCAGTCACCGGGATGAGAAACAATAAATGCGAACAGCGGCCACCGTCTGCCGAGCATGGACATGTACAGCACATGCTGAGTGCTCCACGGGCGTCGTCTCGTTTAATCTCCCTGTGAAGTCACTTGTTCAAGGTCATCTGACCTGGAAAAGGCAGAGCCCAGGATTAAGCCAAAGCCCCAGTAGCCCCAGAACTCATGCTCATAACTGCTGTGCTTTACAGGTGAGCAAACCAGGAAACCCCAGCCAGCCGCACCTCCGCCTTCAGTAAGAACCAGCCGGTTCCTTACATGGAATGCGGGACCCTCCGAGCTGAGGGGCCTCTGCAGACACTGGCCCGGCTGTGTGGCATGGTAGCCCATGGCTGGCCTGAACAGAGACGAGCTGTGAGTTTGAGAGACACCCAGGGGCGCCTGGGTGGCTCAGTCAGTTAAGCTTTGTTGGGCTCTGTGCTGACAGCTAGCTCAGAGCCTGGAGCCTGCTTTGGATTCTGTGTCTCCTCTCTCTTCCCCTCCCCCCTTCTCAAAAAGAAATAAACATTTAAAAAAAAGATGCCCAGATTATAAGGCTTAATATGGATAAAATGCATCATGTCTCATTACTAATATTCTAATATTATTACAGGTTGAAACAATGTATTAGTTTAAATGAAATATATTCTTAAGGTAAATGTCACTATTAACTTTTTGATTTTTTTTATTATTTATTTTTGGAGAGACAGAGAGAGACAGAGCATGAGCATGGGAGGGTCAGAGAGAGAGGGAGATACAGAATCCAAAGAAGGCCCCAGGCTCTGAGCTGTCAGCACAGAGCCCGATGTGGGACTCGAACCCACAAACCGTGAGATCATGACCTGGGCCTAAGTCGGATGCTTAACCACCTGAGCAACCCAGGCGCCCCAAACTTTTTGAACGTCACCACTATAAGTTTAAAACAACATGTATGCCTTCATTATACTTTTCTTGGACAGTGCTGATCTGAACCCCAAGTGGAGGTTGGCAGCTGACATCTACCTAGAGGGGAAAAAATGCACCCTGCCTCCCGCAGCCCCTCTGTAAGCCCCGAGCTGCTCTGCAGAAGCAGGGGCCTCCACTGGTGTCCTGTCCTCAGGCCCGCGCCCCTGCCCCCTCCCCAGCACCCGTCAGCACCCCCACAGAGCAGGCGTCTCCTGAATGCTGTTGGCGCAGTCACAACCACCTGCTGTCAGCAACCCCGTTACACAGATGAGGAGACTGAGGCTCAGAGCCTGAGGCTCACATGGGCACTGGGGGGCAGAGCCAGATGCAAACCCCTTCAGGACTGCCATTCATCAGACTGGTGCCAAGTCAGCGCTAGGGGCATTCTGAGTGCGCCCAGCCTCACCGACACTCAAGGTCACAGCACCTGAGACTCTCCAAAGCGAGTACACTGTAGAAACAGCGCGCAGACTTTAGCGCCCTGCATCCTACGGCCCCAGATGCCCCTGCTCACAGACCAGAGCGGCTCCGATGCACACACTCCCACAGTCAGAGCTTCAGGGAGTCTGCGACCCCCAGAAGTGGCATGGGTTAGACCCATAGGCCCCTTGAAGCCCAGCCTCCAGGAATCGTGAGGCCGGGTGTTACACCTCAGAGGGCCCATATGACGCTTCCCAGAGCTCAGGACACGTCATGGTGCAGGTGAAAGAGTGAAGTGTGGACACTGAGCCTGCCCAGGACTAGCCCATGCTGCTCTACTCGGGACCACAGCCCTAAGTTGCGTCCCAAGGTCTGTGTGGCCCTTACTCTCCATCTGGATGGAGCCGCGGCTCGAAGGAAGATAGAAGTCAGGTCCTTATACCCCACCAGAAAAGAGCCTGTTGCCTAAAGACAGGGAGTGTCTACACTGGCAGGCGCAGGGCTTCCCAGGAAGGAGAAGGTTTGATTTTCCGGGACATCCTGGAAGGCTTCCTGGAGAGCGTGTGCTTGGAGCTGGGCCCAGAGGGAAAGCGAGGTTAGGCTCTGTGCTCATGGTCGGGGGTGCAGGTCAAGGGTCGGTGAGGAAGATAATTCCACACAGAAGCCACACCCTGAGCCAACTTTGAGGCATGCTTGAGGAACAGCGAGGGTTCTGGAAAGCCTGTGGCTGCGTGGGGGCGGGGGCGGGGGTCTAGAGAGGATGAAGCTGTGAAGGAAGACAGCTGCGCATGGGTCATGGGGCGGACACGCTGGCTTCCCTTTGCATTTTTGAGGCCAGCCAGCGGTATGAAATCCTGGAGTGTTGGTAACACTCGGGGGGGAGACACGTTCGAGGCACCATTTACTGAGCAGAATCCACGTCTCATTTATTTTTAAAAGAGCCCCTGAGAGGCGGGCGTTCACGTGGCTGCTGAGAGGCGAGGCGGGTAAAGGCCCCGGGGCTCTCTGCCGCCGAGGCCCCGCGCCTCCGGTCGGCCATGGAGGGGAGGGGCCGGAAGGGGCTGCGAGGTGCCCACTGGACGTGACCAAGAGTAAACAGGGGGAGGCTGGGGGAGGGGAGGTGGGGTAAGAGGGAGTGATGGGGGTCCCCGGGCCTGAGGGCCCAGGGGACACAAAGGGGCAGAGGTGAGACCAGAATAGGCTTGGGGACTGGGCAGGAGGGGGCTGGGCCATATTTTCTGGTCCCCGGAGCTGGCCGCTGACGGGCTGGGTGTCCTGGTCCCGTTCTGCTGCAGGCGCTGCTGGGCCGCGGGGAAGCCACGAGCGGGAAGTCCCCTCTGGTGCCAGCTCTGCTTGTCCCTCCTCGGTCCCCGGAAAACCCAGCGTCTGTCCCCTGACACGCGTGCTTCAGCGTCACGGCTGGGGCCTGAGCCCCTGGTGACCGGAGGCTTTCTCCTCCCCCGACCCTGGCACGCGGCCTGGCCCTGGCAGCTCGCACGGTGGGCGGGATGGACCAGGGAGGGCGGGGAGCGTGGGCGTGACCAGTCCTGGCCCCCGTTTACCCGGGACCCCCCCGCCCCCCCTCCGCCCCCCCGCGCACCAGGCACCGCGCTGCCGCCCACGGTGCTGCTTCGTCTCGCCCTCCCTGCCCCCTCGTACTGCGCCCACGTGCGCCCATATTCCAGACGGGGACCCCAGGCGCGGGAGGTGGGGACGCTCGCCCAAGGTCCTGCGGCGAGAACACGGGGCGGGAGAGCCCTTCCCCCGCCGCCATCCGACGCCTCTGGCCCTTCCCGGCTGAGCCCACGCTTCATGGCCACGCCCAGTGTCCGTGCAGACCCCCCCGCTCGCTGGGACCCACGACGGCTGCTTTCCTCAAAGTACAGCCAAAGATTCAGTTCTAGAGCCACAAAGAAGGACCTGCCTATTCCCAGTGCGCATGCGGGGACAGTGTGACTGCCCAGGAGGGTCCCTGCCCTTGTGACAGGGGCACCCACAGGAGCCCCCCGGCCCTGCCGTGGACACCCTCCATGCTCCTCGCAGCCGAGGCCCCGTCCTCCCCCTGCCCTGCCCACGGGACACCTGTTGGTCCCTCTCCTCTGCCCCGGAGCATCACCACCTGGGGACTTGGGCTGTAAAGTTAGGACCATCTGGGTCTCTCTAGTGAGCAGGGACCATGGGGTCATTCAAATCCTGGAGATTCTAAAGAGGGGAGGAAAAATCTCAGGCAAAAAAGCAGAGGGAATAAAGAGGAAATAGGATGTGCCAGAAAATTAATCCACTGCTTAGACATGAAAGAAATATGTTCAATTATATTTTATTGCATTTCATTTGAATGTGCACATCATACTTAGCTGCCTGCAAGCCTCAGATTACCCAGAGAGAAAGCACAGGGAAAGAAGAGGGAATAAAAACACAGATTAAAAAAGAGTCCTGAAATTGAACCACTCAGGGAGAGAATAAAAGCCAGACTTGAGACAAAAACAGCCACTTGGCAGTGAGGACCTCTCAGCACCACAGGGGTCCCCATGGCCGCGTGGCCCTGTGCCAGCTGCCCACCAGCCCCGCAGTCCTGATCACTGGCATCAGGGAAAGTTCCAGACCAGAGTCAAGAGGCACTACTCTCCTAGAGCCACTCCCCACTTGCTGTGTGACTCAAGGCATATCACTGCCCCTCTCTGAGCCTCATTTCCAAGGGTGAAATGAGAGGCCAGCATCAGACACGCTCAGAAGTAAAGGGAGAGAGCGGAGAGGTTAGAGCTGGAAAGGGTCACATTGAACCCTTCCTGGGAATCAGGGGACCCCATAGACATCCCCTGGGGGTTGTGATCCTCTGTTATGGGCTGAATTATCTCCCCTCTGAAATTCATATCCTGCAATCCTAATCCCCATGTGGCTGCATTTGGAGGTAGGGCCTTTAGGGAGGTATTTAAAGTTAAATGAAGTCACAGGGTGGGGCCCTGATCCAATAGGACTGGTGGTCTTATAAGAAGAGGAAGAGGGAAAGCCTGGGGGACTCAGTTGGTTAAGCGTCCGACTTCAGCTCAGGTCATGATCTTACGGTTTGTGGGTTCGAGCCCCGCGTCGGGCTCTGTGCTGACAGCTCAGAACCTGGAGCCTGCTTTGGATTCTGTGTCTCCCTCTCTCTTTCTGCCCCTCCCCTGCTCATGCTCTGTCTCTATCTCTCTCTCAAAAATAAATAAATATTAAAAAAAAAAAAAAGAGGAGGAGGAGACGTCAGGGGTGTACACACAGCGGAGAAGTCATGTGAGGACACACCGGGCACCTGCAGCCCAAGGAAGAAGGCCTCGGAGAGATGGCCCTGCTGATGCCTTCGTGGCAGATGCCCAGCCTCCTGAACAGAGAGAAAATAACTCTCTCTGGTTTGAGCCACGCGGTTTGCGGTATCTGTGCGGGCGGTCCCAGGGTACAGACACAACCCCAGTAGGGCCCCTGATGAATCTGAGGCCCCAATAAGCAGGACAACATGTGGAAGGCAGGTAGGTGGAGGTAGATATTAGCACCTTCCCCTCCAGAACATTCTGTCACACACACACCCCAACCACACTCCAGCCCCTGTGCTCTCTGCCCCTCCCCCATCAAAACTGCACCCAAGGAAGACCCTGAAACCCCCTCTCACTGCAGAGCAATCGGCTGGGGACAGGACAGCAGGTACCTGGTGCCCCCGGGCAGCATCTTCTGTATCCTGAGAAGCGAGCTCTAAGAGTCTCAGCAGCAAAGGAGAGGATCGTGGTGGAAGGGGCCCCGCGCCTCCCGGCAGCTGATTCTCTCCGGTCAGCACATCAGGAGGATGCAAAGTCTCCGGAGGGACCATTAGCCTCACGTCCAGCTGGGGGCCCAGGAGGGTGTGGGACAGCGAGAAGGGCCAGCGCCCCAGTAACAGCACACGGTGGGGGGCAGCTCACACACACTCCTTGGACCCTGACACCAGCAGTGCGGCTGCTCCGCTGCCCAGCACGGGAGTGAGGCTCCCAGGAAGGCTCTGGAGACCCAGCCCTGCACCCAGGGAACCACCGGGTCAAGACAGAGCACGTCTGTGTGCCAAGCTCTGTTCTACGCGCTTGGGTACACACAGGGACACAGCCAAGAGCAAGACACAAAGATCTCTGCCTTCGTGGCAGTGTAGCCAACATTTGCTGAGCCTTGACCGCATTCCAAGTCCCTGCTGAGCCCTTTGCCTGGCTCCTCTGAGCACTGTGCTCGCTTTACAGATGAGGAATCAGAGCCCCAGAGCCACAAGAGGCTTGTCCCATGTCCCCCCCACTCCCAGTGAGGAAGTGCCAGAGTCAGGATTCAGACCCAGGCGGGACATCAAGTCCTGTTTTCTAAACACAATTTTATTAGTCCTAATCGAAGTGCCATCACTATCTCATTGTCACTATTAAAACAGACATCCACATTATCTCGAAATTGCCAGATCACGATAATTGCTGATGATTCCTGAGCAGGATCCGCCAGGCACCCCTTGCTGTGCTCAGTGTTTCACATCAGCGTCATGTGAATGGAGCTGAGAGGCGAGGAAATTTCGTTCTTCTGTCACGAGAGAAGGAAACGGACCAAGGATGCCAGCTGGTAAGTGGCCGAGTGGGGTTCATGTGTCACTGTAGATGCCAGAGCCTGTAACTGAGGCGAAGGTTAAAAAACTGGAGAAATTGGGGCTCCTGAGTGTCTCAGTCAATTACACATCCCACTTCAGCTCAAGACATGATCTCATAGTTCGTGGGTTCGAGTCCCGCTTCGGGCCCTGTGCTGACAGCTCGGAGCTTGGAGCCTGCTTCAGATTCTGTGTCTTCCTCTCTCTCTGCTCTTCCTCTGCTTGAGCTCTGTCTCTCTCTCTTTCAAAAATAAATAAACATTAAAATAATTTTTTAAAAACTGGAGTAATTAAACCCATCCTACTAACACGTGCACAGCCCAGCATCTTAACGTGGCCAATCAGACACGTTCTGTGTCTGTGTGTACAACCCCTGCTTCTTACAGCCCAGTGACAGCTCCTTGACGCCCTTGCTCTCCCCACCCTGGGCCTCAGGGGTTCGTAAATGCTGACGCGCTCTCAGAGATGGGGTAAGGATATCTGTTACAAGCAGCATGAAGTTACTTGAAATAGCTGATAGGGTAATGTCAAAGCATTCCTGGGGTGTGGCAGGCGAGCAGAACCAGAAAAAGGGACCCTGTTACAAATGTCCCCATCCAGGAAGCTTCTTGCCCTCATGAGCTTGATTCTCCACTCCCTTACCAGAGACCTCAGGGAAGCCAGAAAGCATCACTAAATAGGAGGACCTCACCATGGCCCAGCCTATCACAGCAGCCCTACGAGCCCCTGACACCACCACAGGCAGCCGCAGAAGTAGGTAGTGGGAGCCAGGTCAGCCTCAGATAAGCCAAGCAAACCGAAATAGCACACAGCTCTGATAATCGAAACTGCCACAGGGACCACAGGCCACTAGAGGAGGCCAAGAACTTATGTGCTAAACCCAAACAGGGTGGTTGCCTGTTAAAATAAGATTCCGATAGCACCTAGACTCCCTTGACAGAATAGACAAAATGTACAGCGTATTAAAAAAACCATATCCATCATACCTCAAACCAAGACAATTAAAATTTAAAGGCACAAAGACGATCAACTGATGCCGAACGCTGTGATGAATCAGATGCTGGTATTCATTCGACAAGGATTTTAAACCAGCCATTGATTTCAAAAGGTTTCAAGAATGAATTACAAAGTCTCTTGAAACAAATGAAAACACAGGAAATCTCGGCAAAGAAATAAAAGTTTCAAGCAAGAAATGAAATGAGATTATAGGGGCGCCTAGGTGGCTCAGTAGGTTAAGCATCTAGCTTCAACTCAGGTCATGATCATACAGTTTGTGGGTTCGAGCCTCACGTCGGGCTCTGTGCTGATAGCTCAGAGCCTGGAACCTACTTCGGATTCTGTGTCTCCTTCTCTCTCACTGCCCCTCCCCTGCTTATGCTCTGTCTCTCTCTGTCTCTCAAAAATAAATGTTAAAAAAAATGATATTATAGAGCAAAACTATAAAAGGTCTAAATAATACCACCCACCAGCAGGATCTACCTGACTTACACAGAGCACACCTCCGGACAACATCAGAATACACAGTGTTGACATACCCAAAAAACTTTCACTGAGACAGACCATACCTTGACCATATGGGCCATAAGACAACACTCAATATGCTATAAAAATCGAAATAGTACAAAGTGTGCTTATGCTTTCTGGTCATAGTGGAATCAAGGTAGGAACCAATAACAGACAGAGAACATCTCTAAAATATGTGGAATTTAAACAATATACCTCTCCAAAATTCATGGGCCAAAGAGGAAGTCTCAAAAGTAATTTTAAAAAATTACAGAGAAAAATGAAAACAAAACAAAAAAACCCACAATATATCAAAATATTTAGGATGCAGCTAAGTCAGCACTGTGAGGAAAGTTCATAGCACTAAAATGGTTATGTTAGAAATGAGGAAAGACCTCCGATCAATTTTCTAAGCTCTGATTTCAAGAAACCAGGAAAAGAACAGCAAAATAAACCCAAAGCAAGCAGAAAGAAGGGAATTATAAAAATAAGTGGAAGTTGATGAAATTTAAAATAGGAAAATAATAGAAAAAAATCACTGACAATGGCAACACAAGCTGTTTTTCAAACAAATCAATAAAATTGATGAACCTCTGGCAGGCTGATGAAAATAAAAAGAGAGAAGAGACAATATACCAATTCCAGGAGTGAGGTGGAGCATATCACTATAAACCCTGTAGCCATTAAAAAGGTTTAAGGAAATACTTCTAACAAGTTTACCCTCATAAACTGGACAAATTAGAAGAAATAGTCCAGGGGTGCTTGGGTGGCTCAGTTGGTTGAGCTTTCAACCTCAGCTCATGGATCATGAGTTTGAGCCCTGCGTCAGGCTCTGTGCTATCAGCTCAGAGCCTGGAGCCTGCTTTAGATTCTGTGTCTCCCCCTCTCTCTGCCCTTCCTATGTTGTGCTGTCAGTCTGTCTCTCTCTCTCAAAAGTAAACATTAAAAAGAAATTTTTTTTAAGAGACAGAGTGTGAGCAGGGGAGGGGCAGAGAGAAAGGGAGACACAGAATCCAAGGCAGGCTCAAGGCTCTGAGCTATCAGCACAGTGACTGATGCGGGGCTTGAGATCATGAAATGCAAGTTCATGACCTTAGCTGAAGACGGACGCTCAACCAACTGGACCACCCAGGCACCCCTAAAAAATTGTTTTTATAAAGAAGAAATAGGCCAATTCCTTGAAGACTCAAATCACCAAATTCAACAAAGATAACATAGGTCATCAGAATAACCCTATAACCATTAAAGAAACTGAGATAACAATTTAAAAGTTTCCCCCCAAAGAAGAATGCTCCAGTGGCTCACCCATTAAGCGTCTGACTTCAGCTCATGGCATGATATCGAGATTTGTGAGTTTGAGCCCTGTATAAGTCTCTGTGCTTGGAGCCTGGGGCCTCTTCTGATTCTGTGTCTCCCTCTCTGTCCCTCCCTGCTTGTAATCTGCTCTCTCTCTCAAAAATAAATAAACATTAAAAAAAAGTTCCACTAAGAGAAATCTCCAGGCTTAGATGGTTTCATTGGAGAATTCTGCATATTTTAAAGAAGAATTGCCACCAATGCTACACAGTCTCTTCTAGAAAATAGAAGAAGAGGGAACTATTTTCAATGCAATATATGAAACCAGTGTTAGTGTTACTAAACCAAAGAGAATAGGAAAAAAGAAAAAGGATAGACCAATATCTCTCATGAACTTAGATCCAAAATCTTCAAAAAAATTATTAGCAAACCAAAACCAACAAAATGTACTAGCAAACCCAACCCAACAATGTATGAAAAGAATTATGCACCTTAAGCAAGTAGAATTTATTATAGGTTTGCAAAGCTGATTCAACACTCAAAAATCTACCAATATAATCCAGGGTACTAATAGGCTAGAGAAGAAAATTAACATAGTCATATCAGCTGGCATGGGGAAAGCATCTGGCATTGTTTAATACTCATTTGTGATTAAAAAAAAAAAAAAACTCTTGGGAAAAATAGAAATGGAAGGGAACTTCCTGAACTTTATTAAGAGCAGCTGCAAAAATCCCAGAGTTGACATCATATTTAACAGTGCAAGACTGTTGGGGCGCCTGGGTGGCTTAGTCGGTTAAGCGTCCGACTTTCGCTTAGGTCATGATCTCGCGGTTCGTGGGTTCGAGCCCCACGTCGGGTTCTGTGCTGACTGCCAGCTCAGAGCCTGGAGCCTGCTTCAGTCTGTGACTCCCTCTCTCTCTGGCCCTCCCCTGCTCACGCTGTCTATCTCCTAGAAATAAATAAAAACATTTAAAAAAATTAAAAAAAAAAAAACAGTGCAAGACTGTTTGCCCCTACAATTGGGAACAGGGCTGGACACCCCCACTCATATTACTATTATTTGATGAGATAGCCAATGCAATAAGGCAAGAAAAAGAAATAAAAGACATACAGATTCGGAAGGAAGGAAGGGAGGGAGGGAGGGAGGGAGGGAGGAAGGGAGGAAGGGAGGAAGAAAAGAAGGAAAGAAGGAAGGAAAAGAGGAAAGGAAAAGAAAGGAAAGGAAAGGAAGAAAGAAAGAGAGAGAGAAAAAGGAAGGAAGGAAGGAAGGAAGAAAGGAGGGAAGGAAGGAAGAGAAAAAGAAAGAAAGAAAGGAAGGAAGGAAGGAAGGAAGGAAGGAAGGAAGGAAGGAAGGAAGGAAGACAATTGTTTCCCTTTGGAGATGGAATGATTCTCTTCATAGAAAGCCACAAGGAATCTATCACAACAACAACAACAATAACCAAAAAACCTTCCTAGAACTAATGAGAAGGTTCCGCAAGGTTGCGGGATAAAAGATCAACACCAGCTCATCGTATCTGTAGCTACCAGCAGTGAACACGTGGAAACTGAAACGTAAAGCGCAATGACTCCATCCCCAAAGGCAACAACGTACTTAGCCACACATGTAACAAAACACTTACAATATCGGCGTGTTGAAAATTACCGTAAAGAGCTCGGAGGTTCTCATTCCCATCCTCACAATGAGAAAACATGCTGAACGCCAACACTGATCTTCTTAGATCCATCAGAGAACTGAGGTCGCAGATGCGCTGGTGCCCCCGAAACCCGAGAGCCAAGCCGATACCAACACCCATAGCTTCCGGGAACAGAAGCCCGTAACTAGAGCTGGCACCTTCAGGAACACTTTAAACCGCACGTGATGAATGGCTGGAGGCTCAGTGTCGCTTCGCTTGAGAGATAAAAACTCCCAAGCCGCCAGATCCTCGAAGGCTCCCCATACTTTTGCGAGTTCTTCCTCCTGGAGCCCCAGCAGCAGGCTCTCGGGGAGAAGACAATATCCCCTCCCGCTTGCAGCAGGGAAAAGGGAAAGTAACCATTTTGAAATAGGCACCGAGTGGTCTGTTCTCCTTGAGAAGGTCTGCTTCCAAGGAAGTGATTTTGCCGGAGCCTAGCTAGTTGGGGGAAGGGAGATACCCATCTCCGGCTCCCCAGAAGACCCGATCGAATGTCTGCCCTCTCCCACGCCTCGCCACCACCCCAGTAGGGCTCCTGTATGGTGACCAGAATACGAGGAAAAGAACTGTAAGCCTCAGACCCCACCCAAGGAGCCTCTAGGAAAACCCAGGACAACAGAAGAGACAGAAACAAGGACAATGGAGGAAGCTCTAGCCTCTGATAGTGACATCAGCACAGCCTAACTCCTAGCCAGAGAAACAGAGAACCTTGCATAAACCAAGGCTTTACCCGAGTTCCTTTGACGAGACGCAACGTGTCCAGCTACCAACGATAAAATGCATGCCATCATAAAAGGCAAAAGCAGTCGGAGAAGATAAAGTGAGGGTCCCCGGGACGAAGGCATACAGGCGCCCCCAGGGTTGTATTGATGTTGCTTTATAATAGAATAAGTACAAAGGAAAACTGCTTTCACCCTGATGTGAGGACAGACACGTGAAACGGGATTCTCAGCCAAAAGGGCATCAGGAGATATTGCAATATGGTAATCGATGAAAGCTCATGAAAAGAATTACTAGTTCGATAATGAAGGACAGGTCAATAGAAGTAAGCAAATGCAGAAGAGAAAGCCACCACTCACCCCTGGTTACGGAGTCTGAGACGCCAAATTGATAAAACAATGACATTGAACTATGAGGAAACGTACAACTCTTTAACAGAGACAGATACCAGCTGATGTGCTAAAGACGGATACTTGGGAAACATCAGAGCCTGAGGCAGGCTCTGAGCATTTTCTAGTCTCTTAAGTGACTCCCAAAGGTCCCATCCGCATCCCAAAGTGAGCCCTGGGGCCGGACCCTCGGCCTGGCCCTGCCCTCGGTGTGCTCCCTAAGCTCAGCCTCCCCGACACCTTCTCTGGACCACAGGCCAATCTGTCCTGCTCACCTCTCCACCTCCTCCAGGAAGTCTCCCCTGATAACTCTAGGCCCCAGTGACCCCAACTGTGACTTCAACCTGTCTTCCCCTTAAACAGTAGGTGGCCTCAGCAGTATGTCCTGAATCGTGTGCTGATATCTAGTAATAAGGTAGGAAGTGGTACTTCTTGAAGGCAAGAACTTGGACTCCAGAGTTAGAGAGATCTGGGTTCAAATCCTCCACCACTTCCTAGTTGGCTTTGATCAAGTTAGTCTCCCTGTTTGAGCCTCTGTTTCCTCACCTATAAATGAGGTTAAAACAAGATCTCATTGTAGGATGATTGCAAAGCATGTAGAGTAGTGCCTGGCCTCTGAAAGCCCCTCAGTCACATCTGAGACTTCATCAGCCTTCCCATTTTGCAGGTGAGGAAACTGAGGCAGAGAGGCTAAGACATGCATCCAGGATCACACAGATGATGGCCATCAGCGTCAAGAGTCAGCTCTCTACCTGAGATCCGTCACCCGGGGACCCGGTCCATTCCCCTGCCCCCGTACGCCATCTCCTGTCATCCCACAGCTGTGCTCAGAGGGAAGTCTCTTCATCCCCCGTTTCGCAGGCAAGGAAACTGAGGTCCAGGGTGTGCACTGAGCCAGCCTGAGGCCCCATAGCCTGCAGGTAGAAAAAGCCCATGGAATTCAAGCCCCGGGCTTCCTTTTCCAAACCCACAGCAAAGGTGGTTTCCTCCTCCCTTCCCAGTTTGGAGCCTGCAGGGGGACCCAGGGGCCCAGCTGAGGGGAGGGGTGGCCGGCAGGGAGGGCTGGGAGGAGGCGGGCCAGGCAGCCAGCCCCCCAGTCCCCGAAGGTTCACCGTTGAGCTCTGAAGTGGTCAGGACTCTGCTGACTTCATCCTTTGCAAACCGGAGTCTCCTCAGAGCCCAGAGGGGAGGGGAGGAGAGGCCCACCTTCTCTCCACCCTCACCCCTGCATCTGCAGAGCTGTGCACATGCACCACAAGGAGCAGTTACATCTCCGAGGGCCCCAGGATGAACCCCACGTCGATGGATTTTCCTTCCCTGATTATCTTCCCCCTCAGGGTCCCGGGTCTGCGCCTTTCCGCCCGCTGCCGGTGCAGGTGCCCTTGAGGTTGAAAGCCTGTTCTAGGAGCCGATAGCTCCACACTCTCCCCCTGGAAATCAATTGGAAACCCAGTTGTTTAATCCGGTGAAATCCAGCAGGTCACGAGTCAGAGGCCTCCCTGGGCTCTGCCGGGCTGGCCGAGGCCCCATCTCCCCAGCCCTGGCTTCTATCCCGGGTCCTGGAGCAGCGGGACCCGCGGGAGAAAGGCCCACAGAGCCACGGCAGCGGGAACACCACAAAGGTCAGACCTCGAAGGTGAGTGAGCCGCTGCTGTCCCAGCCAGCCTTGGCCTTCACCAGCAACCCCACGGTGAATGCTCTCACCACCCAGGCTGAGGAAACCTCCAGGGGAGCCTGCAGAGAGAGAAGCCACCCTGGTCTGAGCTCACACCTCTGGCAGGTCCCTTTGCCCAGAAATGAGCTCTTGCCAAGCACCTGCCTCAGAGAACACCCCTTTCTGGGGACATTCAGGAATTTGCCTCAAAGGCCCATCGCTTTGCAAAACCTGAGGGCTTAAGGCTACACCTCCTCCAGGCAGGGATCCAGGAGTGGCGTTCATTTCCAGCTCCCAACCTGAGGGCTGAAGGCTGAAGGATAGGAGCTCTCTCTGTGCTGGTGCAGGGGGGCGGGGAGGGCACATGCATAAACACTCTACCTGAGGTCACCCAGGGAGCGAGGGGCACAGTGGGACTCAACCCGGGTCCATCAGGCTCCTGAGTTAAGGCTCAGTGGCAGTCTACTAATTCCAGAAGAGCTCGGGGTGTGCTGCAGATTGGAAGGGCCAGGCCTGAGAGCCCCCAAGTCCTGAAATACTCTTGGTCCCCCTCCAGGCTGTGGGGGCTGGGGTGAGGGCATGTTCGAAGCTTCCCCTCCTCATAGTGGAAGCTGGTGCTAGTAAATTACTCCCAGTAATGGAGATGTTTGCTCAGGGAATTGGGGAGGCAGTAAACAGAAGCCGAGTAATTAACCAGGAACTGCGGATGTGCCCAGCCTTTCAATGTGGCAGCCCCTGGGTGGCATTTGTCTGCTGAGATGAGCAGTTGGAGAATCAGAGAATCAAAGAGCTAAGGGGGTAGGGGACACTCAGGAGACCCGGGTATAATCCCCTTGTTGGACAGATAGAGAAACCAAGTCCCAGAGAGGGAGAGACACCACTCAGGGACATACAGTAGGCTGGTGACAGAGGTGGGCTGGATTCCAGCTCTCCTGGGGGCCAGGTCAGGGCTGTTCTCAGTCCACTTGACTAAGTACAGGGTAAAGGTTGTGGGGTTGGCTGGGAGGCAGGGCAGGTAATAAAGAAGGAAACTGAGGCTTGGAGAGGGTAGGTAACTTATCAAGGATTCACAGCGAGTTAAGAAGAGGAAGGAGAGGGTCTGAGGTCTGTCTAACCTCTGCTGCCTTTTTGCAGCTTCTGCTTCACAACCCCAAAGCCCAAGGAGGACCTGACAGGAACAGAAAGACCCTCACTGGGGGACAGGTCCAGAAATCCCCAGAATGTAGAGCAGGATTGATTTCCAAGTGTTTCACTTCTAATTAAGTACCGTCTCTATATAGGGCACTGGTCATGCTTATCTCAACCTCACAGCAATTCAGCAGGAGGTGCTGAGTCTCTCCCTTTACAAAGAAGAAATTGGGGCACCTGGGTGGCTCAGTCGGTTGAGCATCCAACTCCCGTCTTTGGCTCAGGTCATGATTTCGCGGTTTGTGAGTTCGAGCCCTGCATCGGGCTCTGTACTGAGAGCTGGAGCCTAGAGCCTGCTTCAGATTCTGTGTCTCCCTCTCTCTCTGTCCCTCCCCTGTTCCCACCCAGTCTCTCTCTCTCTCTCTCTCTCAAAAATAACATCAAATTAAAAAAAAAAAACTAGAAAAAAAAAAAACAAAGAAGAAATCAAGACTCAGAGAAAAGTAACTTGCCCAAGGTCACACAATGGTTCACAGTGTACCTAAGTGTATCATTTATCCATTGATTGCTTCTCAGCTCCATAGCCTTCATTACCTGCATGTGCTACCAGAACATAGCACACCCTTGTCAGATATACAAAGATATATACACATAGAGACATGATGTTATATACTATATAACACATATCATCCTATGTATGATATCTCATGTGTATGAGGTTAAACTTTGTCTGAAATCGCCACGGGGTGAACCCTGGAGGACAAAAGGGGGCTTCTCTTCTCGGTTCTGGTATGTTCTTCTTTGACTGCTCCTAAGGGTGCAGAAGCCAAGCACTGCCAGACACCTCGTGGCGTCCACCAGTCCCCAGAGTGGTGCTAACAGGTTCCTGGATGACATCTCCCTGCGGATGGCTTTACCCCCACCCCAGCGGGCTCCACCGGCATGCCACCCCAGCACACTCTTCCACCATTCAGTGGGGAATCACACATTCCCTCTGACTGGGCCTGCGTCCTGGGTTGGGGGGTGACAAAGTGCAGGGGGCTTCCCTGCACAGGACCCTAGATGTAATGGCTGCTTTTTACCCTGCAGTGTCTGCAACCCTCAGAGTTCTGTTGGCCCCTGGTAGGCAATCCCTACTTATAGTTGATCATTATTTATAGTAAACCTTCCCAGTCCAAATTCGAGGTTGTTTCTTTCTCCTGTTTAGATGCTGGCTGATGAGGAACGGATGCCAGGTGTCACCTGAGGTGTCAGACCCACAAAGACTGGAATCTTGGGATCAGTTTAGTTGTGCCCTTGGATATGAACACAGTGCCCAAGCCCTTGCCAATGGGGAATGGTATGCCAGTAATCCGTGGCTTTCGGTGGCATTGCGATTAACCAGGCTGTCACCTGTTGACTAAGGTCAACCCATGGTTGGTCATGATGAAGTGCCAGTTGAAGCAAGTGTCGTGGGGCCCTCAGGGCTGCAGCACTCAACAGGTATGGTGGCGACAATCACTATGGAGATGGTGGGGGACCCTCCTGAGTACACAGGAGCATGTAGATGGAAAGTCATCAGCTCAGTCCCTAACTCTCAGCTAGTGCAGCCCTCACCAAATCTCTTTTTTGCAGTCACAGGCTGGTGGTAAGCAAAATCCCATACAAAATTAATTATGCACGTTTCTGAATCCCAGCACCCACTGACTTTATAGTCTTGACAAGTTTCTCGTGTGAAAGTTAGGTCCTTAAGAAATTATGTCTCTTCGGAGGGGAGGGGGGTAAGGATCTGGAAACTTGGAAGGAGAGCATCCAGTAGGACCTAGATGAAACCAAAGTCTTGAACTGCCGAGTCACTCTGAGCCCCCCTTGACAGTGAACGTGGCCTTCCCTCCAGTGCCACATTGTCCACCTCTTGAAAACTCTGTGACAAACTCACCTGGGGCCTCTCAACAGGAAGCACACTCACCTCAAGGGCCATGAACACTTCCTGCTATTGCCACTAGACCCATAACTAGGATCAAATCTCAGCATGCTCAGAGGGGACAGGTACACAGCTCAACCCAGAAGGAAATAGCTCACATAACAGGAGCAAGATGTTGCTCACATAAATTGGAGCCACCGTGGAGCACA
This sequence comes from Hyaena hyaena, assembly GCF_003009895.1. Taxonomy (NCBI): domain Eukaryota; kingdom Metazoa; phylum Chordata; class Mammalia; order Carnivora; family Hyaenidae; genus Hyaena; species Hyaena hyaena. Next base: position 3,510,636 of record NW_024080635.1, on the reverse strand, counting down.
TCCAGGGGTGGATTCTCCTGGATGAGCCCCCAGGAGGAACCAAAACACAAGACAGGGAGCAATTCATTGGTATGGGTGCGCCTGCCAGCAATTCTGGAAGTCAGCTATTAGCGCATGCAAGGGGAGGTGTCCAGCAGCTGACTTGTTTGGTTGACTGGAAGTCGTATTTGATGGTGCTCTACATTTGTGAGGCGGGGGCTTTGATGCAGAGGGAAGCCAGGGATGGGGCGGAGGAGAGAATCCAAAGGCTTAGGAAGATAGAAATGTCGGGTTTGGTTTATCCTGTGTGACCAGCACGCCCAGCCCCAGCTGTGTTGTGTGAGAATGCCCGGAAGAATCTAAGGCATTGAGAAATTCATCAGTGAAGTCGTGTGTATGCCTTCACTGCCTCTTTGAAGGGTTCTGTGATTGTTCTTCTTTATTTCTTTAAATATATTTTTAATGTTTATTTATTTTTGAGAGACAGAGCATGAGCATGGGGAGGACAGAGAAAGAGAGAGACACAGAATCTGAAGCAGGCTCCAGGCTCTGAGCTGTCAGCACAGAGCCCGATGTGGGACTCAAACCCATGAACTGTAAGATCATGACCTGAGCCGAAGTCTGATGCTCAACCGACTGCACCACCCAGGTGCCCCTGTTCTTCTTTAGAAGATAGGTGTGGCCTTGGGTGAAGGCTGATAGCAAAATGGGCTCCCAGAAATCTGTGCGGATGAAGAGGAAGAAGCCAAAATGAAGGCGGGAACATCTGCTGAAACAGGCAGCAAGGGGCTGTGGGTAATCAGAAAGACTTGTCTGCATGGATCCTTGATCATGGCATCCCCAGAAAAGAAATGGATGAGCAATCTACTAGAACATTCCGGACCTAACTGAAAAGCAAACAAACAAACACACAAACACCCAGAAAAACAAAATCCTAGGTCTTCTAGCCCCATGCCTCACTTTAGTCGCCACAGCAGAAGGTCTCAGCCTCTCACTCAGTTTCAGGACCCAAGTTCAGTCAAAGAGGCAGGTGCTTCTGACTGAAGGGAGGTTTGGCACCCGTCAGGGGGCTGGGGACCGTCACTGCAAGCACATATATCGGCCTTCCCCAAGCAACCTGCAGCCACTTACCTGGAAGGGAGTCCATCTACGGGACTCCTACCACTGGATCTGAATAGATACTAATTCACAGGAACTCAAAATGCCTCTGTGACCCACCCAACATAGGAGCTGACAGGGGTTGGGGGGCACACGGAGCTCAGGCTCTGTCCATGGTAAGCACAGCTGGTCCATCAATGCCTGACCTCAATTTTGAAAAACAGTCCATCTATTAAACTCTTTTCAGAAGGAGCCGGAGCTATAAAGCAGCACGAGGAGCTCTTGGTAGTGATTTTGAGGACCTGTCGGAGGCCGGGCGACGGTAGCTGGAGATTGAAAAGCTCACAGAGGCCACAGGGTACGGCGCCAGAACCCCCTTCAAAAAGTGAAAACCCAAAACCCCGACAGCACCAGATGCTGGCAAGGACTCTCGCTCACTGCTGTTGGGAATGCAAAGGGATGCTACATGAAAGAAGCCAATCTGAAAAGGCTGTGCAGTGTGATTCCAATTATGTGGCATTCTGGAAAAGGCAAAGCTATTAAGACAGTAAAGAGATCATCTAGTAGCTGACCAGGTTGAGTAGATAAAAGGCAGGGGGTATTTTAGGGTGTCGAAACGATGCTGTATAATATTATAGCAGCGGACACATGACATTGTACATTTGTGAAAACCCATAGAACTTTGTGGCAGGAAAGGTAAATCTTAGGGTATATAAATTAAAAAAAAATTTTAATGTTTATTTATTTTTGAGAGAGAGATAGACAGAAGTGCAAGCAGAGGAGGGGTAGGGAGAGAGGGAGACAAAGAATCTGAAGCAGGCTCCAGGCTCCGAGCTGTCAGCACAGAGCCTGACGCAGGGCTCGAACTCACGAACCGTAAGATATGACCTGAGCCGAAGTTGGACGCTCAACCGACTGAGCCACCCAGGTGCCCCTACAAATTTTTAAAATATCATTCCAGGGGTTAGAAGATCCAAGGATGGAAAACATACTGTTTGGAGGATCTAAGAGCATGACAAATGGATGAAACAGCATTAGTAAAGGGAGTGGAGGGGAAGGGCTGACTTCAGTAGCTCTGGAAAAGAGAGGAAAGGAAACTTCTGGTGCCCCTCTGCACACATACTCTGGAGCTGGACGATTAAGAGTCAATGGTGGCAGATTGTGGAGCCGGATTTCCCACTGTTGGAGCGGGGTTTTAGCTGTAAGTGGTGGGGCAGGGGCTGCAGAGTTCAGTTAATCAAATGTCTCCTGTTGGGTTGATTAGGTTATTCTCAAATGTTTACTATTATAACCTTTGAGCCTAAAGATTCTGGAAGGAGAAAAATGAGTCCCCAGACCTCATTTTTTTTTCTCTCAAAACGACACAGCAAATATGTTACTAATTGATCGGATGGGTAGAATCTGATGGGGGGAACAAAGAGGAATGGTATCAATTCCACCAGCCCTGCCTTCAGAGAAGCCCCTCGGAGCCCCCACACACCGCAGAGGACATCACAGGCCTTTGCTTTAGCCCCGTGCTCCCCTCCAGCTGTGAGAGCAGCTTGTGGAGTTGAGGACCTCCCATCCGTCAGCACTAAAAGGTGCAGTGGGGTCCTGTCTCCCAGCTCAGGTCTCACCCAAGTTCAGGGGCCCCAGCGGGGAAGGGGTCAGGGAGGTGAAGTGTCCCCTCCAGCCTCGTGTCCTCCTCCTGCCCTTCCTCTGGAAAACGGGAGCTGTTCCTTACCTGCCTGGCGCTGTGTGTGGTCTTCCCCGGTTGTGGAGGTCATGGTCATGGCGGAACACACACGCCAGCTCTCCCTTGTGGCACGAACGGATGTGTTTATCGGAACTACCCAGTTCCCGGACGAAAGACAGCTCTCTCCCAGCTGACCTTTTGTGCCGCTCCCCAATGCCGAACGTCCTTGTTCAGCCCCCCCCCCCCCCCCACTGCCGGGTTCCCCGTCTCCCAAGAAGACTGCTCGAGTCTCGGTGAAAGTCTGTGGCCTCCAAGTGTGCCGCAGCCTGCTGGGACCCCTGTAACAAAACTATCACAGGCTGGGCTGTGATACAACAAAAGTTTCCTCTTACACATCTCTGGAGGCTGGGAAGTCCAAGATCAAGGTGCCAGCAGATTTGGCGTCTGGTGAGAGTCCTCTTCTCACTGTGTCGTCTCAGGGTGAAAGGGACAAGGGGTCTGTCTGGGGTGTCTCTTACAGGGACATTAATCCAATTCACGAAGACACCACCTTTATCACCTAATCACCCCCCAAAGGCTTCCACCTCCTAATATCATAACATTGGGGATCAGGGTTCAAGATGTGAATTTGGGTGGTGGGGGCACAAACATTCAGTCCATACAGCAACATGGTCCAAGGCAATTTACCTCCCCTCCATTCACCTCCTGGAACACAAGCTGCCTCTCCTGTCCCTCATCTGTCATCGCTTTGGAGGATGGCTGTGGCCAACCTCCAACCTACTTTTGACCTTAATTCTCCAGGCATGTTTATTTACCTGGGTGACTGTGTCTCCCAGCATCGCATGAGAAAACTGAGGCACAGAGAAGTTAAATCCCATATATAATAGACAGGAGCTACAGAGCTGAAAGTGGCTCTTTGAAAAAAAATAAAAAAACAAAGGAGGTTCTAGCAAAACTGAACAAAGGTGTAGGGAGCAAGAGAGGACAAATATATAAGCTATATAAGCAACGGAAAAAGGAAATTGCTGGGGCGCCTAGGTGGCTTAGTCGGTTAAGCGTCTGACTTTCGCTTAGGTCATGATCTCGCGGTTCGTGGGTTCCAGCCTTGTGTCGGGCTCTGTGCTGACTGCCAGCTCAGAGCCTGGAGCCTATTTCAGAGTCTGTATCTCCCTCTCTCTCTGACCCTCCCCTGCTCATGCTGTCTCTCTCTCTCTCTCCTAGAAATAAATAAAAATATTTAAAAAAAAAAAAAAGGAAAAAGGAAATTGCTGCAGAAATATAAGATAGATGCATGGAAGATTATGCGAACAACTTTATGCCAATAAATCTGAGGTTCTAGATTAATTGACTGTATTCCTAGGAAAAATATAACTATCAAAACGGACCCAAAGAGAAATTTCTTAATTCTTTGGAATTTCTTAACCATTAAATCAAGAGGAGAAATCTTCCCGCAAATAAAGCACTTTATCCACACAGTTTTACAAGTGAATTCTCTCCAACATTTAAGAGAGCTTATTCCAGTCTTATGTTAATACTTCTATTTTTGAGACAAACAAACCCTTGAATCCAAAGTCATGCCAAAAATGGAAAATTATGGAGCAGGCTCACTCAAAAATGTAGATGAGAAAAGTCGTTTAAAAATTTAGCAAGAAGATGCCAGCAGTGAATAAATTAGATAATTATATTATTACCAAGTCTGGTTTTTCCTAGGAATACGATGTTAGGTTTGTGTTCATGTATGAATTAACGTAATCCGTAATATTAGATCTTTTAAAAGGATGATCATCTGAATCTCGATGCAGAAAAAGCCCTTGATGAAAGCTGGCATCTGTTCGTGGCAAAACCACTGGCAAATGAGAAATGAAAGGAAGAAAAGAGATTTTTACTAAAAAAAAAGAAAGAAAAAAGAAGCTTACAGCAAACATAATATTTGTGATGAAATGGTGAAAGCTTTCCCTTTAAGAGCAGGAATTGGACAAGCATGGCTCCCAACATCATTTTCTATTCAACAAGGGAGGTCTTTTCTACAGCACTTAACAACAGAAAGAAATGAAAAGTATACAGATTGGGGACGGGAGAGAAAAAACTGTCAGTATTGGCAGTTGGCTGTGTTGGGCTCTTTGGAAAACCCAAAAGGGAGTCCACAGATTATAAGTGAGGGTAACGCGTTTGCTGGATTCGAAATCAGTCTACAGAGACGGACGTGCCATTTACAATAGGACCATTTTCTACAAAGTTGCTAAGAGAAATAATAACCTGACAAATGCTGTGAAGTTTTCGTGTGTGCAGAAAATTAATATTTGGATGTGCCTGATATGAACTTGGCACGTTGTAGCATCTCATTACCGGTGTGTTCCCATTGCCCCTTCACCCTGTACTTGAGATGTTTGCGTTTTCCTCCTAAAGAAACACTATCAGATTTGTCAGAACCATTTGTGCCCTTGAGCCTCAGGGACCCAGTGTTACTCTAAAGATTAATATTTGCATAATGCATTTGTCGAACACTGTCACCCTCATTATCTTTTCCCCAAGAGAAGTGGGTGATAATGTTTGCCTTTGCCCTGAAGGAAAGTGACCTGCGGGGATGTAGCAAACTTGGCATCACGTTTGGGTCCCAGGTCTGTCTTCTTTCCATGGCTGTGGTGGTGTTACACACTGCCTGGCACCTGTCAAACTGGCTCATTTGTCCTGTGACTACGGGGGTACTTAATTGAGCCCTATGGCAGGGGCGAGGGACTTAGCAGTGTGCGCAGTGGACACGGAGCTCGCTCACAGAGTTCCAGCCCACTAGATGATCCAGGTAATCACAACTAGCTGATGCTGTGTTACCCATGGTACTGGGCGCAGAGGGGAGTGAAAGGGGCTTCCTGGAGGAAGAAGGGACATCTTATTCCAAGCCTGAAAGATGAGTCATATGGAAAACCCTACTCCAGTGGGAAGGAGCTGGAAAAGAGGAAGAAAGGTGTCCATACTGAGGAGACAGCATGGTCAGGGTTTGGAGGAGAGAGAGAATGGCTGCCACAGAACACATAGAGTATAATCCAGCTGGAAGATCAGGGGTGCAGGCACAGAATAAGAAATGAGGCGCTCAGGAGCCAGGCCTTCTAGGGCCCCGCTCGCCCGGCTGAAGAGCATGACCTTGACCTTAAGAGCAAGGGGCAGCTACGGAGGGGTAAGTGAGGGCATGATGAAGCCAGCCCTGTGCTTTTGAAAGCAGAGTGGGAAGACTGGGGGGCATCAGAGACCCTGAGGTCAGGTAGCTGGGATGGAGGGGACCCTTGAATGAGCCTGGGGGCCCACATTTTGCCTACCTGGACTCCTCACGACCTCATGAGCCCACCTCCAGTATCTATCAGGATTCTGGGCTGCCTGCAGCTTTAGACCCCAGTTCAGCTTTCCAAGGATTGGTTGACCCCAGGGCTGGAGAAAGGCTAGGAGCTCTCGGGGCTGAACATAGGATGGCCAGAATCAGGCTTTCTGTGCCACCAGGACTCCTTTGATCTCTGCTTACCTCTGCCTCTTTCTGCAAAGCAGCCTCAGTTTCTCTCCCTGGATCTAGGGCAAGCCCCATGAGGACAGAAAGGTAGCCCCAAGCTATTGCCAACCCATATCCTGAAGGTGATAAAGAGCTTCTCCCAACAGCTCCAGGAGAAAATCCCAGGGAGGGAGCCAAACAGCTTCTGGAAGGGCACTCTCTCCAATGGTTACACCACTTCTTTTTATAATAAACCCACACCCCAGAACCTGGTATGAACATGAACGTAGGTAGCCTGATCGGGTAGGTTAAAGGGAAAGGCAGACCCTTCCCCGTCTCCCTCATGCTGCCTACAACAAACAGCCACCAGGCACCCACAACCCAGATCTTTCCTGGCCTCTTGTGGTCACGGACAGGACCCCTCCTGGTGAACCCTCAGCTCAGCAAGTCCACGTCTAGGTATTGATGCTGGACACAGACCCCCACGTGCACACCATGAGGCACACATAAGGATGTGCATTTCCGTGTGAGGGTGCTTATATAGAGAACAAAATGGAAACAACCTAAATGTCCCTGAGGAGGGGAGCAGGGAAAGAGAGGAAGAAAGCAAGAGAGGGAGGGGACGCAGAGAGGAGAAACATCCAAGCATTTGAGATAAATTGCTTCATGAAAACCAAAGAGGTCCCCCTATATGTACCGACATAAATAGAGATCTATGATATTGTTAAAGGATTAGAAAGCTAGATGCACAAATGCATATAATATGGTACCTTTTCTCTGTTGAAAGTCAAGCTTGCCTATAGGTGTGTGTACAAATGCACAAACAGGGGTCCGTAAGGATTATAAGACCGCACTGATGCCAGTGGTTGCTGTGGAGGCAGGGAGAAGTTTGGAGGGGCGGGGCGCACAGGGGTGCTTTATCTTTATGTGAGCTGCTTGGATCTACAACAGTAAGTGTTTGCGTACAGCCCTTGGATAGTTACAAATAATTTTAAATGAATGAGAGAAAATAAAATGGCAGCAACACTGCAATAGAAAAAAAAAACAGCCCAGTAGCCACCCAAATACAAAAATCCATCCAGAGGGACTGACTTAAGTAAATGATGGCGCCCACTAGGGCAGCCATTGAAAGAGCAGATTTACACGGGGAGGTGCTGGTTACAAATGCGTGCACACCAAACATTCCTGGTTTGTCCAAGAAAGAAAAATGTAGACTATGGGTAGAAAAACAGAAGGCATTGTGGAAAGAGCAGGGCTTTAGCATCTCAGGGACCCGGGTTTCGGTCTCTCTGATAGTGATCAGTGGAGCATCATGGGGTTCACACCACTGCTCTGAGCCTCAGTTTACCATCCTTAAAACAAGAGTAACAACAGCGTCTACCTCATGTGGTTGATGCATTAACTGAATTCTTGTGGCCAGAGGCCTATCTCAGAGGACATATGACAACAGGCTTGTTTTCTGAGGCGCCTGGGTGGCTCAGTCGGTTAAGTGTGTGGCTCTTGATTTCCGCTCAGATCATGATCTCACAGTTCATGAGATCCAGCCTCACTGTTGGCCTCTGTGCTGAGTGTGGAGCCTGCTTGGGATTCCCTCTCTTTCCCTCTGTCTCTGCCCCTCCCCTGTTGATGCATGCTTTCTCCCTCTCAAAATAAATAAGTAAACATTTTAAACAAGAAGACAGCAAGCTTGTTTTTCATTGTTCTCATCCAATGTGTCATCTGGGAGGCAGGTCTATGACGATATAGCAGGGACAGGGCATTTTTACTCTCTCTACACTCCTACAATTCTTGAATTCTTGTGTCTCTCACCCCCCACCCCTGCCGCCACCCAGTTCCTGTGTTGGAGTCTTAACCCCCAATGTGGTGGAATTTGCAAAGGGGCCTGTGGGAGGTAATGAAGTTCCAGCGAGGTCAGGAGAGTGAAGCCCTCAGGCTGGGGTCAGTGCCCTTGTAGGAGACATACCAGAGCTCACTGGCTCTCCCCCTCTGTCTCCAGCATGTGAGGACCCCAAGAGCAGGCAGCTGTCCGCAAGCCAGGAAGAGGGCTCCCACCAGAATCTGACCTCGCTGGCACCCTGATCTCGGACCTCCCCGCCTCCAGAACCTCGGGAAACACATTTCTGGTTTTAGTTACCCAACCTAATGCTGTTTGTCAGGCGCCCAAGCAGACTAAGACGCTCTCAAAATGAAAAGGAAACACGAATGGTGATCAAAAGTGGGGGACATAGTCTTCGCTGGGCTCTATGCCTCCAGCACTGCCCGGGTGGGAGTCGGCTGGCCTGGCTGGTGGCGGAGTGTGACGGCCACGTCCACTCGCATCCCCAGAAAAGCACACCCACAGTGATCGTCGGGGGCAGGCAGGCAGGCAAAGATGGTCCCTCCGCACCAAGGGCTTGGGAGCCAGAGGGCCAGCGGATGGGGTGACAAGTGCTGTCCTGTCACCTGCCTGCGTCCTGTGATTTAATACAGTTTTGACACTTCTCCAGCTGAGTGGAGCCGGGGCTCCAGCCACATGGAAGCAGGCAGATAAAAGCCAGAGCAAAGGGCACTGAGACCTTGGCTCTCCGTCATTCCGCCAGAGCATGGAGAGCCGCTGAAGTGATAAGGAAATGGATCAGGGCCAAAGGGAAAGAGAGATCGAGAATTACAGAAACTGCACCTTCTTTGAGAGTCACGGGGCTCTGCTGCTGTCCCTGTGGAGGCAGGGGGTCAGGGAGGGTGCATGCGGCTATGCAGAGGGGCCCCCCCACCTCTGCCACTGGCAATGGCTCTGAGCACCTGCTGTGTGCCTGGCCAGGAGAGGCCCCTACCCTGGGAACAGGCATCTGGTGACGACAGAGTAAATAACAGTCCCTGGTCTCTCCCAGACCCACCCGTGCCAAAAGCTCCCACTCATTTCCTTCACCTTCACAGCCACTGGACAAAGCAGGATGATTTACTGGCCCACCTCTCAGGAAATGAAACTGAGGCCCAACAAAGACACGTCACCCACTGTGACATCACCTGTGGGAAGGCGGAGAGTAGGGACAGGAGCCAGGGCTGCCTGTGCTGAGTGCACATCCTGACCCACCGCTCAGCGTCGCCTCCCTGGCACCTGCTAGAACGTTCTGGAAGAGACAACTATTCCCAAGTTGGCACCAGGATCAGGGCCATGCCAAGAGCAGTCCCTCGCACACACCCAGATCAGGGCTAGATGAGCTTTACAGTGGGGTCTTGCCTCTGTTGTTCAACCCTGGAGCCTGGAGGCTGGTTTTGAGCTGCCTGGGCCCCACTCAGCCCTCCCCCAGCCCAGGCCTGTCCCTGCAACCACACGGGGCGTCTACCACCCCCCCCCGACTTGCATTTTCACTGTTGACACATCTATCGTCCTGATTCACTGCGGGCTCCCAGCACCGGACCTGCACACAGTAGGGCAGACAGCCTGTGGTTCCCAGCAGGGACGTGGAGTCAGACGGGGGTGGAGGGTGCCCAGTGGCTGGGTTTTGCGTTTCACCAGCCTGACACTGGCCCTGACACTGGACCTCTGAGGTCCCCTTCCCTCCTCTGTAAGGCCTGAGAGCACTGGCCGCCCCTCCTGCAGGGCTGTGGGCGGAGGAGATACTGCCCAGAAAGCTCCCAGCACCCTTCCAGCACATAAGTGAGTGATGAATATTCATTTTTATTATTCATGATGATGATGCTTGTAACTGCTTGGATACAGTATAAAACCAGGGATTGTCACTTCCTTCTCTTGTGAGACTCCTCCCTGTTAGCATTGTTCCCCCCCTCCCCTCCTCCCCCCTCCCCCTCCCCCCTCCCTCCCTCCCTCCCTACCTCCCTCCCTCCTTCCTTCCTTCCTTCCTTCCTTCCTTCCTTCCTTCCTTCCTTCCTTCCTTCTCTACTGTTCTGAGGTATGGGACCACCACACCCTTGCCTTAGCTGATTGGACCAGGGCCAGACAACTGACCCGGGCCAGACCAATCGGGTTTAGATGCAGCCTGAGACTCCCTGCCAGTCTCTGTTGATACCAGGCAGTGGGAGGGGAGGGGGGGCTTGGAGCCCCAGGCCACCTTAAAGTCCACAAGGGCTGGGGGGAGGAGCAGGCATGGGAAAAGAGAGGGGGCCTTGGTGGTGGCCCTTCTCACAGCCCAGCCGCCCCTCACCTGGGGGTCCGTGACCCTCCCTACCCCCACTGACCATACCTTGAGCTCCTGGTTTGTCCCTTAAGCCAGAGGGCCTCCATTCAACTTCCCCCCACCCCACCTTCCCTCATGGCGTCCCTTCCCAGAGTCCCTCTGAGCCCTCTGGTCCCCTGACTCCTCTGTCACTTCCCAAGGCCCTGGCCTCTGGTGTGTCCAGTCATGACACAGGAGTACATGAATGAGTGAGGGACAAAGACTCAGAATCCCCCACCCCATCCCCTGTCAGTGGGAAGACCCAGGGCCCCCAGGGGGACAGACCGACAGACCTGGGTTTGTTTTCGTCTCTGACTCCATGGTCTGGGCCTGATGTTCGACCCCTGGCACCCAGTGGCACCCAGCCCGTGCCAGCTGTGCCCAGAGTGTGCTCACTTATTCTCCTTTTGAATAAGAAGCTACAGCTCAGCCCCGGTGTCCTTCTACCTAATGCCCATTCCTAGAGTCGTCTCCGCCCCCCTGACCAATGCAGGTCAGAGGAGGTGTGGGAGGGGGGCTCAGGATCTGCTTGGGCCCCACAGGCCTCGCTACTGGGGGGTGGGCCAGGAAGCCCATCCCCGTTTGAGCCACCTCCGCTCTGTCCTCATGGAAGGCCCAGCTCAGCCCCCTGTTTTCCTCCAGACCTTCCAGCTCCTGCCCCGAGGGTCACACGCACATGAGAGAGTGCAGTGTGTGTCCCTGGGCAGGAAGGCAGAGCCCACAGGGGCGCTCACAGCCAACACCGGATAAAGGGCTGGTGGCGCTCCCCAGGGGGTGTGGAGAGGGCATTGCGGACCCTGAGGGGTTTAAGGTGCTAAAGGGGACTTCAGGTACCATGGGGAGGCGGTTCTGGCCAGGAGCCTTCACTGCGTTTGCAGGTGGGCTCAGCCAGCGGCAGAGCTGACCCTGTAGATGAGGGCGGTAGAGCCGGAAGGGGCTCCAGCGGCAGAGGCCACCTGCAGGCCGTGCCTCTCCCTGGGCTCAGGGACCATCGTTGTGGCTGGAGGGACTGGTCCCTTGGCACGGACACTGGCCTGGCCATCCCGGCTGGGACACGGCCAACAGAGCAGCCTAGAGGGGCCCATCCAGAGGCTTCCCAACTGGAGATCAGAGTGACAGCAGGAGGGGGCACAGGGCAGCCTTCACCTGGTGACCAGAGCTATTGAGCCCACAGGAGACACTCAGGGGACCGTCAAACTGGGAGGGGGGAGGGATTGCAAGGAACCATTCACTCCGGAGGCACCCAGAGCTGGCAGCATCCAAGTTTACCTATTAGATGCCCCCTTTTCCATCCACAGCTGGTGAGACCCAGGGACACTTGGAGATACCAGCCCAGGGCGTCCACCCCCACCCCCCTCCGGCATCCTCACCCCTTTCCCATTAGGTGGCCTAACACAGAGTCAGGGGCTCCAGTCCAGAGGAAACAGTGGCCCATGTGGGTGGAAAGACCCCGGCGCCTCCAGCCCCGGGGTGGGGGGGATGTCCACAAGCACCCCCAGCCCTGAGGCTCTCAGAGCCTACAGTCACCTGACAGCAGCTGCGTGACCCCTCGCTCCACTCACCCACATCTGTACCCAGGACACAGAGGAAAGCGTGATGGCACATTCTATTTTCTTTGATCAAATCAGCTTGTTCCCAGCCAAGCAGCTGGGAGATCTCGGTGCCGGGGCGTCAGCAGTAGAAACATGAACATTCACTTCTGCAGGTTTTATGGTCCCACCTGCATTAACCTGCTGTCCCTCCTGGGGTCCCCTGAGGCCCAGACTTTCCTTTGTCTCTCTTGCTCCCCCAGCTTGCCCCTTGTGCCTCCCCCTTGCCAGCCCCTCCCCATCTCCCCCTTACCACCACCTCCCCTGCCAGCAAGCAAACTTCTCTCTCTCTTTTTCCTCCCCCTCCCCCTGCTTGTCACCTCTGAGGACAGGGAAAGGCATCTCAGGACAGAGTGGCCTTCCTTCACCCAGGACCTGACTTCTGTATCGCGGAGCTCCGAGACAGAGGGTGACAAGAAGACAGGGCAGGCGCTGCGGTGATTCACCTTTCCCTGCTCTCTGCAGTGCCCCCAGGGCGTGCATTTCTTTTTAGGGAGCCTCAGCATGCGAGGTGCTGAGAGCCAGGCACCCCGCAAGGCAAAGCAAGAATTCAGAGGAAGGGAGGGCCGCCAATCCGAGAGACCAGAGGGTGAGCCTACAGCGGGGTTGGGGAGCCCCCCCCGACTACCAGGACCACAGAATGCTCTGGGCCTCACAGGCAGTCGACAGTCCCGACTACATCCTCTACCCAACCCTGCTTCCATTGGGTGATCTCTTCCAGCCCAGCTGTGATGAGGGAGGAGCCCAGTGGGTCAAGTGGGAGCAGCAGCAGGAAATGTGGGTGGAGGAGCAGTTAGGTTGACTTGGGAGGACATTGAATGCCGAGCCTAGGAGCTCAGGTTTTAACTTGAAAGCCAGAGAAGCCCCGGGGGCGGGGTTTTGGGGGCGTACATTTCCCTCAGGGGAGGGCAGGTGGGGGCCTGCTGTCGGAGGCTGCTGGGTAGGGAAGGATGGGAAGGGAGCCTGCGGGCAGGGGACTGGAGGTAAGGATGTTGCTGTGGTCGAGTGGGAGGTGGCCTAGAGCTGTAGATGTCCAGGGCTGCAGAAGGGACAGGTGCTATCCTGGGGCAGCAGGTAGAAGGCAGCAGGAGGAGGAGGGGGGGTACTGAACTGAGCACCTGCTCCTCAGCAGAGTGTCCCAGCCCCCTCGAGCAGCCAGTTGGGCCTTCTCAGATCATCTGATGGACACACAGACATTTCAAGCTCACCAGATCCCGTGAGGCAGAGCCCTGTCCAAACCCAGAGTAGGTCAAGAGCCATTTCTGAGGCAGAGGTGACAGTCCCCTTAGCAATGGCCTAGGTGGGGCAAGGAGTGAAAGCAGAGATGTCGTCTGTCTCCTAACAGCTGACCTGCAGTCCAGGGCTGGGACCCTCGGCCCCTCCCTGGCTGGTGGCCTCGTCTCTGAGACTCAGTTTCCTCCTCCACCAAGTAGGTTCATGCCCCCCTCCTCCCACACTGTTGGGGCTGCAGCAAAGGAATCCAAGGGTGGCCCCGCATAGAGGCATCAGGGGGGTCCTGGGAGCTGGTATGGAGTGAGACCTCAAGGACTATTTGCCGTAGGGACTAACTAATGAGTTAATAGATTTGAATTCTGGTTCTGACACCAAACAGCTGTGTGGCCACCCCTCAGAACCTCCAGGGCAGAGAGCTGTTTGTGGACCCCTGTGAAACGCCACAGTACCGCAGCCCAGATTCAGGAGAGCAGAGGCAGGAATGGAGGACAGCCTGGAAGAAGTCAGCTGTCACGGCGCTGCACAACTCACCAGGGCGGGATGCCTGTGGTCACCTCTCACGACTCATCGGCCACCAACCAGAGCTCAGCAAATGTCAGGCCGGGGGATGGTTTCCATTAACATTTGTCTGAAGGTTGGCAGGAGGTGAGGTGGTACAAAGCCCTTTAGGGGACTGTGGGTGGGGACCCAGGAGGTCCTGCGGGGTGGCCTCATGCGGGCACACAGGCACTCACTCTCAGAGGGCCTGACTCAGAGTTCAATGCTCTGCCGTTGCTGTCCTGAAAGTCATAATGGTTTTTCAGCAAGAGGCCCCATGTTTTCATTTCACCCTGGGTCTGCTGATCTCTGGCGGGCCCTGCGGCGGGTCATTTAATACCACAGCAATCCTGGGAGACGAGGCTTGTCACCCTGTCCAGAGATGAGGACTCTGAGGCTCTGAGTGGTCAGGAGACACCCGAACCCCCTGGCTAGTGAGGGGCGGAGCCATCTCTCCATGAGCGGACTTAGGGGGCCCTTGCCACCCACAGGGACTGAGACACCACCGCCATGGCCCTCCAGGCCCCCAGTCCCGTGAGGGACAGACGATGACCACGCAGTGGGACCTGATGGGTGAGCACAGGCCATGCGGGAGCCAGAGGGGGGTCCTCACCCAGCCTGTCTGCACTGGGGCCTGGGGGTGAGCAGCAGATAAACCTGCCCTGCGAAGGGGAAGGAGGGGGAGGAGGGGGAGGAGGGGGAGGAGCGGGAGGAGGAGAAACAGGTTCAGGTGGAGGGAACCATCAGTTCAAAAGGTTCCCCTTCTGAGCAGCTTTCATTCCCTCCCGGGGAAGGAGGTGTTTTTAACTGGATTAACTGGACACAGACAGTCCGAGGGCCCCAGATCCATGTCCCCCTCCCTGGGCTGCCCCCTCCCCTCCCCCTCCCCCTCCCCCACTGAGGAACTCCTCCGCATCCTTCAAAGCCCAGAACTCGTGTGTTTGGTGAAGGCTTCTGCACGCAGAACGAATCGCTCCTTCAGCGCTGCCCCAGAGCAGCTGGTACAGAACCTGTTCTGAGCCCATAACACGTGCCAGGCTCTGTGCTCGCCCCTTACGTGGGCAACCTCTGTCCTCACCACCGCCCTGCGAGGCAGAGACCATTGTCATCTCTACTGTACAGATAAGGAAACAGGCTCAGAAAGGTGATGTCACTTGCCTGAGGCCACACAGCTGAGCCAGAGGGCAGCCCCGACCTTTCATGTTATGTAAATATCTGGGTGACAGGCAGCTTGTGACACGGCACCCCGCATACCCACCCTTGGCCTTCCCCAAATGCCTGGGCCGTAGCCCGCAAGAAATTGTTCAGCCAAATTGAAATTTGACCCTCGTACCTCAGCCCCGCTTGGACCAGTGACAAGTCCCACCACTGACGCCTGGAGTC